>NW_014333318.1:333136-343035 GCF_000341935.2 Cephus cinctus
GGGGGGGGGGGGTTGGGCGAGGAGAGGAACGGAGAGAGGGCAGAAGTCAAAGTATACAGAACAAGATACGGAGACAGAGATAGAGAGAAAAAAGTCAAATATATCCAGTGAATAAAGTTAACAGGTGAGAGGGAGAGAGAGGGAATGAAAAACAAGAAATTACGTTCTAGAAAGTCTCCTTATAGTCGGACCCGAGCTCAAATCTCGGTCCTAAATTCCAATTGAAATAAAAATCCCACTCGACCACCGCAGCTGGCTCTGAACTTTGTCCAGGGCAATCGTATCGGCGGCTTTGTATCTTATTCTTGTTCCCATTCTCATCAGTGTATCCACGTCCGCGATTCGCGACAGACCATCGGCCGGATTAACGCTGTGATTTTAATTTTGGATAAGCTTGAACTTTTTTCTTATTCAATTTCATTACCAATTAAATTGCCTTACCGAACAAGCTTTGAAATGTCACGAAGAAAATTTGAAGGTAAGATTTTTTTGAAATCTTTTCAAATTTAAAAAATTTATCTTTTATCCACGGATCTGGCATCAATTTTATTAGTAATTCCTAATAATGGGGTTTTTCGTATACAATTTTTTTGACATTTCTTATTTTTGACTTTTTCTCTCGATCGATTTTTTTTAATGACTTTATTAATTATTTATTTTTATGGCGTTACCCATCCGGATATGCGTATTGGATTTTATGGTTTACGTGCAAAATTGTAATTTTTATGGTTCTCGGTGTCGTTTTATTATTGTTTATGTCTTTTTTATGCTTAGTTTATACTGCTGGTAAAGAAACTCGAATACTTGGCAAAAGTCAATATTTTGAGTCTTTCTTGATTTATTGATGTTGTCACGGAAGTAGGTTTGCGAATGTTAATCGTAAACGTGCTGTTACGGTTTAATCATGATCGAACTTTTTTTGTGCAATCTGGTAAAACCGATCGAGCCTATCCCGGTGATTGTGGCTCCGAAGGGCACCGTATGACAAGACTTTCCGTAATTCCCGATATCTATACGCGTATCTTTATAAAAATAGCACGTTTTTCCTTCTAGTTTCAATGAGAAACTTTCAAGGTTAATACGTACGATTATTCTTTGTTACACCCGTGGAAACACATGTTACGTGAAGACAAGATACGAAGGAACTGTGTGAATATAAGATACAAAAGAAGCAGTTCCTTCCTTACCTTACGGCTGTCTAAATGGAAATAATGGAAGAAGAAGACGCGAGCATAAAATTCAGCATAAATGAAAAGGAGGCAAAGGATGAAATATAAAAATATAAATAATAAATATCTGACGCGGACTGTACGTACATAGGGATTTTCGATAGGTATCGCTAAAACTAATAGCCACGACCGGATGGCGCTGGGAGTCGGAGTAATAAAATTTTTCTCTGAATCTGAAATTAATATCGGAAGGAGGACGAAAAAGAAAAAAGACCTTCCCCCTCCCCGAGGATTTACGAGCATTCGAGGATTTTAATTAAAGTGACGTTCAACCAACTTTTTTTTGTCTCTTCATATTTTTCTCTTGCCTCTACAGAATTTTGATGTCGACCTGTATTGGAAAATTAAACATTTAAACCAGCATTCAATAGGCGGTCGAACAGACTCAGAGTGACAAAGAATTTTTCGATCAAAAGTCAGTGGCTCGTTTACGTCTTTCAGATGTGCAAAATAGAAGGTTGCAGACAGTTGAATGTCTTGAAGACGTCATTTCCGGTTGTGATTAACATTAGGTAAATTTACGAAAGAGGACAATTACTTGTGCAGTATTTTTTTTCTTTCTCTAACGTGAGGTTTCCTTTAACGGATATGACGTACCTTTATGATTTAAGAATTGTAATGCTAACCTAACCTCAATGCCAACGTACCTTCGTAAGCCAATGCTCGACTTCGTTCGGTTGATATGCAAACTCAACGCCTTGGGGCCCTGACCCCCCTTTTATTATGCATTCCCTGCCAGTTACGCTTCCACACAATTCGTTCGCCTTGTTCGATTATTAAGTTTTTCATTTAAGACTTTTGTCATCAGTCATTTATCACTTGTCAGGTCCTTACGATCCCACTGAAAGGACCTATCGGTTTTTGTTTTCACTGGAAATCAATTCGCAGTTGGTACAAGTGATCGTGCCTAGGGACTCTGTACAAATATTGAAATTGAATAAGACCGTTATAAATATTCCCCTAGGACTTTTTCGATTAATTCGTAAAAACGAAAGGATCTGATGATATACGCGAGTCTCTTGATTTTTGGAAATTATATCACGAAGATTGACATCCTAAAATAATTAATATTGTCATCGTGTAATGATTACGAAAAAATTGACTTATAAAATATCAATTAACCTAAAACTTCTATAAAAATTAGCCTAAAGGTACATTTTGATCAAGGATTTTATTATTTTTATAATTTCGTTACACGCGGGTACGATGTCTAAAGCCGAGTCTAAAAGCTAAAAGCCAAGTATTAAATTAATTTACGAGGCTTTCGATGCCAGAATTGTCATTAAACGAACATTGATACCTAAGTTTCCACAAATATGATAAACTGATAAGAAAGTTCTGATTTTCTCATTCAGTTGGTACGCCTTGATATTTCTACTCGCCAATGTATCTGCTTCTACCAAAGAATGTCACTGCCATCTTGATTTCTCCATGCGATCAACTTTAGTTCCGCTTGTAAATGCAGATGGCGTTACTGTATCCCCGCGTTACCATTATAGAGTAACCTTCGGCTATTTGTAAACTCGTTCAGAGAGACACGGTTTCCAATTTTAATCCGACCAACGGTCGGACGTAAATTTTGAATAATTTTAGTCGACGAAACTTATTCAAAAAATATTATATTCAAAGTCAATGATCACGCATGACCGTACGAAGCCTACAGGATATCGTTAGACAATTTGTCTAACGGCTAATTCGAACGGCGATCATCCTCCTAACAGGGCAGATTACACCGACGTATCCCGACTAATTGCGACACGTAATCTCTCCATAACGCTCGCGAAATTAGTTGATTGTATGCAGATCGAAGATTAATCCTTCGTTAGCGTGGCGATCGGTCTTTAACCTGAAATTAGCGTCGGGAGCCTTGACGATTAAACAGTCAGTCGTGTTAACGGCCGTAGGGACGAAGATCCAAATTTCGTTCATTCAAGTCTATTTGATATATACAAAAATTCTATCTTATTTCATCCCCTACAATATATATTTTTTTTATTTATCGGCAATCCTCTCGACGAACGAATATACAAATTGGTACTAATTTTTCTAACAAAAAAATATTTTCAAAAAAAAATATGATACATGATCCAAAAAATGTAAAATAATACAAAAATTTTTGAAATATAAAACCAATATTATATTACTATTGGAAATATAATTAATCAAGCTAATGAAACCTTCTCGATGCAACTACGGCACTTTTAACACTAAACGTACCATCGAGCGGTCATTTGACCGTTTTAAAGCCAATAATACGTTTTTAAAAAATTGTCGGTATGTTTAGTGTTAATGATTCTCCTATATTGAGAACAAACAAAAAAAAGTTACCATTCAATCCAAAACGATATTGACCATTTTCATGATTAAGGACTAACCCATTATTGAAAGGACCAAGTTTGTAAAAACTTTAATCGAATGCTTGAAATTAAATTGGAAAAATTCTATGTGAAATTCATACAGTCTATTCGATTATTCATCCGTGATGTATTTCTTGTCATTCTTCTTGCTCGCTGACTTTGCCTGCGCATTACGAAATGGCAATGCGTCGTTGTCTTTGCATTGAACGTAGACGATGTAAACATTGCGAGATAATTTACCGAAGTTTAACGAGATCAAATATTGCAACCGTCGCGGAATCAGATTTACGATCGCATTATAAGGTCACGCGGTTAGGTAGGCGAATGCGAAAGTTAAATTAACCTCAAATTCATGTTTTTACTTTAAACCAGATTTATTGGTTCGAACACTCTCGTAGGTAAGTTTTGAATTTTTCATGAATTCACTTACGACTGGAAAGACGTGTCTTTCAATTAGCACAACTGGCACGACTCGATTAAGACATTACATTTACATAAATTGTTAGTACTATTGACAATTGACTACGTATTCGCGTATGGTTAAGCGACGGTTACAGTTTCCGCGCGTCCAAGCAAGATGGCAGATCGGGGAATGAGATATAAATTATTTGGAAACAAAAGTGAGTTTTTGAACTTTGGTCCAACTTTATTTTTAGAATGTTTTTCCTTTTTTTTATCACGCTGATTTTATTTTTACGTTACGTCAGTGTTACCGTTATAGAAATGCCGATAGGTAGAGCGGGTATAAAGGTTAATCGATAAAGCGCGGGAATTTTGAAATTTTTATTTTTACAGACTTTTTACACGTTTTTTTCAAAACAAGACATTTTTGGAATATACGTAACAAAACGTGAGCTTGTGTGACAGATGTGAACGAAAATTCTGTTTTTTTTTTTTCTTTTTTTTTTATACAGAATTTAAAACGTCTTAGTGATATGATTTCTGTCTTAGTGGTCAAAGATATTCTTTGGCATTATCAGGTTACTCAAAAATATTTATCAAAATATTAGAATCGTTCGTTTTATTCGTAGTATCCGTTCAAGAAATTCGTTTTAGCCATAAATTATACTTCTTAGTGCTTCAGTATGTCGCCTTTTATATTTGGCCACACAGCAAGAATTCTGACAATGCAGATAATTTACTTTCAGATAAGATGCGTTATTTATCAATAGCTTTGTGGAATTTGTGCTTTAATATTTCTGGAATGTAAAATGAACATCAGAGTCATATTTCTAACATGATTTATCACAAAATCCATGAATACATTGTGTTATCGTATATACAGGGCGTACTAAAAAACTTAGATGACCTTCCCAAAGATCGATGTCTTCAAAACGAAAGAATATATGCTAACCTATTAAAACTTGTATTAACCACTTAACCTGATACTTGTTTAGGAGACTTTCAGGCAGAAGCTGTCTTAGGAAAAATAATTTTTAGTCAAAAATAATTATCAGAAAATATCAAAATTACCTGTTATTCCAAAATTTGTAGAAAAATCAATCTGCGCAGTGTTCACCATGTAAGTATCAATGGCGAAATAAAAAAAAAAAAAGAATTCACTGCTACTAAACTGAGAAAGTGATAGAAATTTTTTTTTCCAAAATTTCCACAATTTTCACTTTTATTATACTCCAGAATTTTTCAAACGTTACTCGTGACCTAAGTAAGGCCACTATCTCCCAGTGACACAATTCATTCTGACAACTCACGAGTGGGAATATCCCCCTGAGGAAGCTAACCGAAACGTCATTCAACGCGTCGTTCCCAAAATATTTGAATTTCACTGTGGTGCCATTACGTAGTCCAACTTCAGGATACGGTGCGCGAGGCTTTAAAGACTTTGGTCGTTACGATCGTTTCTATTAAAAGCAACTGTAACCCGACGTAAACTTAACTTTGACTTACGTCTTGACACTCTGTTAGCACTTCTGTCATTTCTCGATTAGTGCGAATATCAATTTGAAATTTGAAAAAGAGAATTTTTTTAAAATTGTGTATATATTAAATTTTTCGAATCGAAATAATCAAAATGCGTGGAGGTACAAAAATATAAATTTTTCAACATATATGTATCTTGGTTTGAAACTATATCGTGTGTGTAAAAATTTTTTTTTATATAACGTGACGAAATTCGTGCAGTTTTGAGATTAGATGATGCACTGTGGTATTGATAAATTACATATACGTATTAACTACCAGTGATAAAACTTCATGATGATCGTATGAATTGAAAATCGCATTTCGTTATTGAAAGTTAACGAAAAACTCAAAAATTTCATTCTGACTTTCAGGGTTCAAAAAATTGATGCAAGAAGATGGAACTATATGGGACACCGTGCTTACCGGTTTGGCAGAAATGATCGGTACGGCCATCTTGGTTTTCCTTGGCTGCATGGGATGCATAGGCGGCTTCAGTTTCATCCCTTCGCATTTACAACTAACACTGTCATTTGGCTTGACAGTAATGGTCGTAATACAGGTAAGTAAAAAAATAAAAATATTCAATGAAATATAGAGCAATAAATAAATTTGATGCTAATTAACGAAAATAATTATCAGTTAATTGGTTCACGCGAATGATAAACATTTTTATTAAATATTTAAAAAATTGTCATTCGTCTTGACAACAATTTTTTTATTATTAAACAGTGATAAATATTGCCATTAAAGATTTTCTTATAACGTGATTCACGATTTAACCGAATCATCAGGCGTCTTGATAACGAGCACTGCTATTAAATATTATTTTTTTTCAAATTGAAAATATCGTCTCTCATGCTTTAAAAAAAAATGTCATTTAACATTATCAGAGCTCTACTCAATAAATATGCAATTTCAAAGCTGATTGGCAAAGCTTGAAAATATAATCTGCAAACTGTTCGTTCCGGAGGCTGCATTATGTAAATCAATTATCCTAAACAGACAATAGCGATCGTTCAGCTTTGATCAAAATCTACGAATATTTTTGGATTATCCTTTAGGCCAAATGACCTTTCACACGGGTGCATCAATGTGCAACGTGTATACGCAACCTTGCGTAACGAACATATGCACTTGGAGTATCTGCATACCTATAGCCATATTGCATCATACAAGCGTATATACATACGCACTCGTTAGTTTGACGAATCAACCGAGCATAACGAATCGATCGTGTCGAATAGAATTTTTGATTTTTATTTGGCAAGTTTTTTTTTCTTCAACCCACCTGAAAAGCAATATTGAATTTATTTAATATACGTCCCTGCTGTGCGTTTCCAACGACCATGTGAAACGAGTGCATAATTATTTTTTGTATAAATAAAAAGGTGCACAAACACCTCAATTGGTTTATAATAATAATTAATGGATACTAGTCGTGATTAATTTATAATATTACATCAATCGATAGTTATGTTCTTTATGTAATATTTTGAAAAATAACCGTTTTCAGTGCTTCGGCCACATCAGTCATGCTCACGTTAATCCCGCCATGACGGTTGGTGCTGTCGTCGTCGGCAAGAAATCCTTACAAGCAGGTTTGGTCTACTTGTTGGCACAAACAATTGGCGCAGTGCTTGGTTATGGTTTACTTAAGGTCAGTCATTTTTCCATATTCAGTATCACAAGGAAGTATGGTTATCAGCCTGGTTTGTTTGTACAAGTAGATAATATGCAGACTACAGAAAAAAAGATGTTACGGAATATTCCGGAAACACTATTGCTATCAATGCTTTCCTATCAGAATACGGTTCACGGTCCTCGGGACGTTTAACCTTAATAGCAAAACAAAAATTGGAATCAAAAGATACACAAAGTGAACGAACATTGCGCAATAGTTTCATAACGGTTTTTTACGGAAGCGAATGACCGGCACGGCAAATTTAAATGTTTAGTTTGAAGCGACGAAACTTTTATAATATCCAAATTAACATGCGCCACTCATTACAGGCTATGACACCTCACGATTTACTGCACAACGGAAATCCGAACGCCACAGACACATTTTGCGTGACCGATCTGCACGATAAGGTCTCGGCAGTTCAAGGTCTCTTCGCGGAAGGTCTGGCTACGGGGATTCTAACCTTTTTCGCTTGTTCCATCTGGGACTCTCGAAACGCCAAAAACACGGACTCCGTCGCACTGAAGTTCGGCTTCGCCGTTGCTGTACTCGCAAACACCATTGGTCCTTATACGGGGTGCAGCATGAACCCAGTTAGGTCATTCGGTCCCGCCATCTGGAATAACCAGTGGAACCATCACTGGATCTACTGGTTCGGCCCACTAGGTGGCGCTCTGTTGGCTTCGCTGCTGTACCGTGCAATATTTTCACCCAAGAAAATATCCGAGGAAGAAGCTGGCGCCGAGATGGTGGCGCTGAATGGCGTCGAGACCGAGAAGCTTGAGGTAATTAGCTGAACGTATCTAGATATTCTTGACTAATTTCCCTACCCGAAAATGGTCAAGTCGACTTTTTATTTTTAATACCTCATCAATCTACTCACGGTGCACGAAGTTGGTACTTGGATTTAAGTTTACATTTTTTTACAGCAAAACTGATCGTTCTCAAGTCCAATGGCACTATTCGATCCCGATCGACGTACATTCAACTTTTCCACGTGGGACAAGCTGAAGATCTTACCGATAATTTGGATCCTCGAAAAATCAAGAATATTCGAGCAACCCAGTACGAGAGAGAGAGAGAGAGACGGACAGTCGTGAATAAAGTGATAGGATCGATGGAGGATAAATATTTTTTTGAAATAAGAAAAAAAATAGTGCCAACCTACCGTGGTTAGCAGGGAAGTCGTGGGGGAGGGGGGAGGGGGGGGAATTAAAGAGCTTTAAAAACGCCGCGAAAGTCATTTCGCGATATCCGATCAAAGATCGTGATTAAAATTCGCAAATTGGACTGATTCACAAGCAGTTCTTTTAGTTGTACAAAAAACAAACATGATCTTACTAACTATACACATATATATACTTAATGACTTTTGAGGAATCTGATTTTTTAAGAAACCTGACAATCTCGCTAAACTAACGCGACTTTAACGCGACATTTTACACGATAAATCATCGCACCTCTCGACGTCGTCGTCGAAGAAACCGGAAGCCGAACATCCATCAGCATTTTCAGCTTCCGTTAACATATACTGTACCTTCGCGTTATAATGTAACCCGTCATGTAATATATACACTTGAAATTCCCGAGAGACGAAAAATTGTATATTTTTTATTTTTATCTTTTTTAACTGCATTAATAACGACAATACGATCTTTGATCTTTTGATCATAGCTCAACAGCTGTACTGTATCTACTTTGC
Source organism: Cephus cinctus (assembly GCF_000341935.2). NCBI lineage: Eukaryota > Metazoa > Arthropoda > Insecta > Hymenoptera > Cephidae > Cephus > Cephus cinctus. Next base: position 342,029 of record NW_014333318.1, read on the forward strand.
ATCTCTAAACGAATTTATTGTATACTTACATAAACTTGCACCCAGTCTTATCGATATAGTTATACATATGCGCGCTACATATAAATATATGTATACGAACAATAATATTTGTAGACGATGTATTTGAAGAGTAAAAAAAAATTCTTTCGATAGACCCCAAAGTATTTTTGTATTCCAATTGATTTTTTTTTCTTTGCTTATTCATACCCCAAGTCATATATTTACATTCGTTCGTTTCTTATGTAACGAAGAGACCAATGTAGATTACGTTTACGTCGACTGGCTTATATTTCATTAATATTTATACCATTTTTACCCTTAATGCATTTTCAACGTATCGAACCCATTGGTGGTTATACGATTTGTGATAAATATTATATCTACAGTACCTGTACAGACCATAATCAGACTATCCCGTTACGTTGGCAGCTCTTCTCCAAATACGCGCTACATTAGTCACAGTACTCTATATACCCTGTATCAGCAATCTCCACCTGTAATTTCCGATCCACTTATGACATTTCGTCCAACTGGATTCCCATTTGGAATTCTGTCGACAGCATTGTCACCGTCGTTATCACTGTCATTACTATCCAGCTGTCCCATAGGCTAACCTATCATAGAAATCACGATAGATTATCTGTCACAATGTTCAAACATTATTTTCTATGATGCGATAACGATTTTTTTCGTGAATAAAAAAAAATCCCTTCATCCATACGTATATACAGGGTGTGCTCGGAAGTTTAGTGACTGTACTGTGTAATTACATCTCTCTCTCACACACGCATGGATGGATAAGGACACAGTTGCTGGCAGTAAATTTCGGAACGTACCCTTAATGGACCCTTGTGACGTCATCAACTTTTGAAATCAATTCCACACTTTCGTAGTTTCTATGGTAATAGGGGGTGGGTCATAAATATCCCGTATAGGTGTAAGGAGTAAATATTGAAATTTTTCTATGGTTATTTTTAAATGTGACTGTGAGGGGTGATATAATATTG
>NW_014333318.1:343213-350934 GCF_000341935.2 Cephus cinctus
TTTGTGGGGGGGGGGGGGGGATGGGGATGAATTTCTCATCAGTCACAGTTGCTTCTTCGATTTAGCTTGATTCGCCCCGATTTCCGATTCGAGCAGTCGTGCGTACGTTGGTGTCTGGTAGGATCGCGTATGATGGGAGTGTATGGTGGGGGGTGAATGGGGGGGTGGGAATGAAAAGTGCAAGAGGTAAGGATAGGGGGATAAAATCTTCTCGCGAAATTCTCATCCGAACATTATTGGAATTTGGCTGATGTGACAACATGCCGAGTTTTCAATATCCGCTGGGAGATCTTGGTCGGAAATTTTTATGGGACTGAAGTTGCAGATCGAAGGATCGTCGTCGATCATCTGTTGATCGGCATTGATTTAGATCATTGATAAAAATGCTGCTTCATTTTTCTCGAATCATCGAGTCAGCTCGTTTGGGCTTTTTTATTTACGTTTTTATTGGTGATTTTTTTTTTTTTTTTCATCGACGTTATTTTTCTCCTGAGTCGGGGAACGCGACGCTTCCCGACGCTGGGCGTCGGAGAGACGATGGTGGCTTTTATATGGCGTTAATGCGAGCTGATGCAATTTCTCGTAACTTGGTAGTGTATTCTTTGGGGACTTTGGCGGAATTGCCAATGGTAGCAATGTATACCGGGTGTACAGGAATTATCACTTGGATACTTTGGGCAGCAAGAAAATGACGTCTGGGCAAAAAGTTTAGGTCTGATGGTAAGTGTGGTGGTAGCAGTGGCGACGCTGGTGGCGGTTGTGGGTACCGGAAGTGGATACCTGGTATAGTGAGGTTAGAGTGTGTACTTGCAGAAGCAGTGAGGCGGTAGGAAATGGCTGTACTTACCAGGTGAGAAATTCCACGCGGTACTTAAGGCTGACTTTCATTTGTCGTGAATTGTTGAAACTGCGAGGGGATGACGGGAATTTTATTTTCAGAGAGAAAGATGCTTTTTTCGACTTTCTATTAACTCTGGAATTAGATTTTTGTAATTTCGTTTTTACGGGGTTTTCTATTTTGGGATTATTAAATTTGAGTGTTACGATCGTAAATAACGAAAAATTTGTATTGACAATTTTTTTAGTTTCATAATTTCTTGGTCGTCGGTCTCTTTCTTGGTCGAGGATGTTCTTTGGGTCAATCCATAGATAAGGTTTGGTCCAGGTCGAACTTCGTAGGAAATCTTGCCACGGAATCCTCTGGGATTTCATTGGAAACTAGGGGCTTAGGATTTATGGTGAATAGATTCTTGAGAATAGACGAGTTCAGGAGAAATTCCAATTCTTTTCTATATTCAATTTTGGATTTTGTATTGTGGTGTTTTTTTTTTTGGAAAATTTATTATACAACATTTTAGCTTTGATAATCGTTTCGTAAAGGTTATTGATATACCTACCGATTCCCATAAATTTATTGAGTAAATTTTTTAAGGGCAATTCAGTAGTGAAATACTAGGATTCCAGAAAAGACTTATTGTGTCGAAAATCGATATCCCCTGCGACGTTATCATAAATCAGATCAGTCGGTATACCGGGAAACGTGCTGGAATGTTCAGCCACCTTCCTAAACTCACGGTTCATCGGATTAAAAGATACTGCGTAGCTACGGATTTTCCGCCCCCACCTGAAAACACAGGGTGGTGTACAAAGTGTATATCGCGAAATAAACACAGGCCATAATCGCCTCGTTGCGATCAATGAATTCAATGACGCCTAGCTCCTCCACCGTACTCATTAACATTTTACAATCATTCCGAAAAACAAACGAGCCTGCATTTATTTTTGTTTGTTAAATCATACCCTTTTCATATTTTCCCGAAACAACAAAAAAAAAAACTTAATTATAGAAACGGTCGATTATTCGAACTAAGGTGATTATTCGAGGAAGGTAAAAAATAAATTATTATTAGGTAAATTAATTTTTTCCATCGTCCTTACTCTTGTCATTATCATTGGTGTAATTGACTTGACTGTACCTGAAATTAGTAAAGCTAGACCGAAGCGTTAACACGTAGTAAAACGAACTGACGTATAATTGCACTGTTTGGTATCCTGATATATTACGCGAATCCAAATTCACCAGGTACAAAGTGACTGCATCTGCAATTTGCGTGTCCAAATTTCCTATGACTGCAGCCGGCCAAACGTGGAAACTATATCAAGATCCAATTTCCAGTTGATTATTCGGACGGTAATTAAAACACTGGAAGTAATGAATTTTTGAATTATCTATGACGCAATTAGACTGTAGTTCGTATGAAAATGTAATACCTTTCTGACAAGAATTTCTATTCGGGCCGGATGCGCCAATAATTTAAACAAACTCGAACCAGACTCACGATCGAAGACAAAACTAGTTTACAGAATTGAATTGGGAAGTCGAGTGTTTTCGAATTCACGAGGAGTAATCGAGGAGACGTTTGCGCCTGGAATTCGTGAGCGTCTATACAGGGCAGTCCAAGAAATTGCCTAGTGGGAATAGCTGAACTCTGGTCCAGGCTGGAGGAAGCGAGGCTGTCCTGTAAAACTAGCTGTAAACATATGCTATAACGTAGGGGTAAGGCTAACAATAAGACATACGGCTAGGAGTAGGCGAATGAGAAATCGAACGTGGCGCCACCTGTCCGACGCGTGCGAGGTACTGGTGGCCGTTGCGCAAACTAGACGTAATTTAAAGTAGCGAGAAAAATGCATATCGGGTCTACGACGCGGGTCACGTATTTCGCGCAAGAAAAGTAATATTTCCATATGATTTACATGCCAGGCGTCGAGTCTCTCGTTAATAATTCAATTTTCAATCTGGTCTTAATGCTCGGCGGATTCGCGCGCCGTCGAGGCGCCTCGCTCCTGCCCTTTCTTCGCGAAATAAGAACCAGCGCCGTCGGCCATAACGCTTTCAAGGGAACCGACATTTTATTTAAGAATCAAATTACACCGAGCTATATATATACGATTTGTACTCGCGTAAATCTTAACTGTTAACGCAATACCGTTACGTCATTTGTTTTTAAGATTTATACGTCACCTCGTCTCATCTTGTGGCGTGAGATAATTTTTTCTGTCATACAACTTTTTCACAATTTTGGTTTATTAGATACATGGTAATTACGTGAAAATCTTACGTAGCAAGCCTTGGGTGAATGAGCAGGGACATTTTTCTTCATAAATGTCAAACTATTTGTGAGGTAAAAAAATGGGAGCAAGAGTGAAATCCATTGTTGGAGGATGTCACGCGCCGGGGTATTGTTGCGATGAAAATTTCAAAAATATTTTTCAATAATCATATCGCGTCTTTCAAACAGAGCGTGACGCGCTTTTTTTTACGACAGTACAGTAGGTAATGAATGGATTAACGGTATTTATGAAATTGAAATTTGAATCTACCGCCTTTTTGACTTGGTAAATAAAAATAATAGAGACGAATGAGTCAATGAGGTTTTTTGTTTAACCATTTTTTCCTCGCACATTTCGAAATTGACAGTCCTTGGGAATTACTTTGTCTTCGTATGCTACGTCGAGGATTTCCCAAGTACGTCTATAAGATAAGCCTATTGCGGGTGTCCTAACTGTAGAATAGTTGAGCAGCGTGTCCCAAGGATTAACCAACTGGATCAGTTATTCGAAGTTCGTCGGCAAATGGGGATTCGATGTGTGCACAACACAAAGGCTACTGCCCATTAATGGATTACATAGTTGCGTCAAGTAACTATTTCACTTGGTTGACAGTTCAAAACGCCACTTTAGCATCATGCCTTATAGGTATTATCAAACGATGAGAATATTTTTCAAAAAACAGTATCAAAACACAAAAAAACTTTAGGACTGTTTTTAGTTTTATAAAATGGGTTTGTGTTTAAAATTTTTCGAGTCTACGTTCGAATCGATAATCTAAATATATTTTACTCTTTCGAAAACGACGGTAAATTCGAGACCGTTGATTGGATCCAGAAAGAGTTTTTATCTGACAATATCGAAGTCAATATTAAAAACGTTAACGAGTAATCCTGATAGGGTTCTGAACTTTTAATATTCTCATGTTTACTCTGTATAGATATAGTCATTAAGAGCCGTCGATAACGTAGGAATCTATCGACTCACCCGTACACACCAACGCTCGAAGTTTATTCCTCCCCAGGCGCAAAGGTTTAAATGCTGTCTGACAGTGGTAGAAGGTTCCCACAGTGCGGGGTGACTTCTCTTTGAAGAAATCAAAGCAAGCCTGGCCCCCGTATCGAAACCCGCACAGTTCGCAGCATTCCAGTGGGTAACGACGTGGATCGCAGCGCGCAGACTCGACCACTCCTGGACTGGGTGGTCGGTTACCCGCTCGTCTCCCACCATCAGCGTGATCAGAGCCATCGGCAGCATCACTAGGTTTTCCCAGCGCAGGCAGGTTTGCCGGCATCGACAGCGTCGCCACCAGGAGTCACCCTTCGAGCGCGCACTACAAGGAACACAGTGAAACCCAATGAAAAGCCTAACCTAACGGGAACAAGGCTGAGGGACTGCGAGCTAACCTAACCCCTAAGCCAGGTATACCGAACCGAGGAATCCCTCCCCACTCTTGCCTACCTTCCACAGATCGTGGGGCTTGAAGTGGGGCGCGGGTGAATGCAGCGCCCACCGTTCGGACAGTCCTTCCGCGGATTGCGGATGTTACCGTGTCTCGCTGCTTGGCGTCGCTGCTACATTGCAGCCCGGTGTTTATGCGCCAGTTTTGACAAGTGAGACGACAGTGGCGCAAGGACGCTCGCGGGTGAAACTAGACGAGCGTCGGGGGCCGCGCGATGCCACGTTGAGTAACACTGCCGGTTACGAGAGGGAGAGAGAAACACAAGGGAGAATCTAAAAGGACTGAGAAATTACTTCTGTCCTTTGCTCTCTTTCTCTCCTGCTTTTTACCATTGACAGAGGATTCCTTCGCGTCTATAGGTCTACGCGCCGTTGACATCCTCGACACAAGGTAAGCCATGTTTTAACCAAGCATTGTTGGAGGTTAGAATTTACGACTATACGTCACGCTGTCACCCTCTGTGTAAAACGAAGGATCGTCAATCGATGACCGGATAGGTTTACTCGCATTTTATTATTAGCCAGGATGAAAGTGACGTGTCGTAATTTATTCGAATAATTTAACGGACAGAACGTCGCCGACCCTGACCGTGCTGTCTGGTGTTTTTCTTTTTGCATGGCAAGTTCAATGAAAGTACCTTCGCGACGCGACGCCGCTCTCCTTTCTCCCGGGCTGCATTCGTTCAATTATTTATGGGCAGGACTTCGCCATTTGACGCAAGTTAAAAGAACGTTCGTGTCAATTGTCACGTTAGCGAGCGTCTCGGTGTTGTCCGTACTACCTACCACAATTGAGCGACGTCCTTTCCCGGCTGCGTGTATCACATCTCGTGTACCATATACCAGCGTTCATATACCATGTTCATGTTGCATGTACCATATTAATGAGCCTCGGGACGTTTAAAGGAGGCCTTGTCGCCCACTTTTTCACATACTCGCTTTAACTAACTTTACAGCGCCGTCCGTAACCGCCTTTACGTACACACAGCCGGCTCAAACAGTTTGTGCGGAGGCTCAGTGGCTTAAGCTGCCTTGACAATCTCTCGTCGTTTCATGAAAACTCGGGATTAATGAACTTCCTCGGCCGGAAGTTATTAGGACCGTCGGCAGCAGAAGATCTTTTATTTCCGGACGTCTCGCGCCGTTCCAAGCTTTATAATAAATAGCTACTATTCCAACATGGCGGCCACTCCAGCTGACTACTCTCCGTCTCTCTCTTCCTCGTTCCCTCTCTTCTTCCCCTTCGCGCTCTCCTCACTCCCCCCCCCCTTCCTCACCCGTCCCATTCTCGCAACTTTCTCGACAATGCTACCCACTACCTACCGACACCGCAGCATCCGCTTCTTCCCGTAGCATCACTGTAAGTGCCTAATCGCTAAGGAGACCAAGAACATTCTCCCCGACGCTTTTTCTACGAGCAAACGTAAGCATGTCGCTCGATAAAAACTAGTGCAAACAGACGCGACGAGCCGAGTTCGATACTCGCCTTCAGGGACGTACACGTGCACTCTGTTTTTTTTAATGCCGTCTGAATATGCAATTTCTGGTATAATGAAAAATTCAATTTTTTTTTTACCCCTATGAATTCTCATCCCTCTAATTTATTCCATGGGATATACGTAATGTAGCATTTTTTGTCGGTGCCTTTGAAGAAGCTTCGGACGGATTCCACCGGCGCATTGTAATCCCTTAGGTGTAATCGCTCGCAGCCTTAGCCAACAAAGCGTGGCTTTAGCCGGGGTCTGTCTACGCTAGCCTCGCTCCCTCTCTCTCACTCTCTCTTTATCTTTCTATCCGTGCCCTCACTCCTACCTACTACCCCTATTCTGGTATTCGCAGGGTCTTACCTTACGCTCTCACGTTACGTTAGTTACGTTGAAATTTCACTGGCTCGACCGGTACGATACCAAAGGCAGGAAGGATATCGCATAACGCGCAGCCTTATTCCTCTTTAATGGTTTATGTGTCTCTTTTACTACGTATATATCTATATGATCGTCATATAAGTACGCGTATCTATATTACGATTTTTTTTAATCTCGCTTTAGGTTTCTCGTGTACATTTTTTTTTCTCATCCTGTAAAGTCTCAGTCCCCTCGAGCCGTAACCGCGAACGACGGCCGCCATAACCGTTGGCCGAGTAAGTTCAGGCGAAACAAAACTCGTTATTGTATATCGTCGTTCGCCCTGATTACCGCCATCTGCATAAAATGCCAAACCCTCCTTCTCTTTGAAACGTTTTCATCCAATGGTTCCCCGAGGTACTGGAGAAGAGAAGCAGGAGCGGGTGAATTAGAGCGGAAAAATTAGCCCCGCCCGGGAAAATCTTTGAGGCTTCCTCCGGGGCAGTTTTCATCGGACGCAAGTCTGAAGCTGGATCTGAACATTTTTACATATTTATTTACAAATTTTTATATGGTTCATATTTAGTTTCCTCAAAATTTTCCCTGACTTTCCAATTCTACCTGACCGTTGGGTCCGCTTTTAGGTTTTTGGGCCTTGACACTAAACTCATCCTCAATGCTCCGCTTGTCTTTCCGTCTACCAATATTTCCCATAGTCATACCTGCTGTCCCTGGAGGTTGAATTTACGAACTTTGAGAACACCTGACACTCGCCAAGATAGTTTGTAGGTGTTCAGCAAATTAATGGATTAGAGAGAGAGAGAGAGAGAGAGAGAGAGAGAGAGAGGGCAAACGATTTCAAGACAAGTACAGGACAGCAAGTTGAGTCTTGGGACCCCTAGGGAATTTGCGTCGAGTCGCTGGTGAATTTATATCTGGACTAGGAACGTTTCTTGGCACTCTGTGCCATTTCGATCACGTGCACGTGTCTAGGGATAATTCGTACATCGAAGTACACGCAATTTACATGCGTAAAGAATCTCCCGTGATATCGGGCCGCCTTTTCACGAGAGTCACCCGGTATCCGTGTCAATGAGCTTCCTAGTTAACTGTTGAAATTACTGTGAGGGAATGTGTGGATATTGCGGAGAGCGATGGGGTAAAACGTGATGATGAATAGGGGTTGGTTGAATATTCCAGTACTCGTGGGGGTATAATTGGGGATGATTGAGGAAGAATGGGGAAGTGGTACAGGAACAGGAAGTGAATCGGAAGGAAGGAAAGGAGGTGAATGATGGGGGGGGG
>NW_014333318.1:350974-354151 GCF_000341935.2 Cephus cinctus
GGGGGGGGGGGGGGGGGGGAGGAATTAGGCGAGGGAAAAATTAATTTGGAATTAACCATCCAGTTAGCATGGATCTTCAGGGTTGACGTTTAAAACTGACACTCGAGTCGTGACGTCATGATTCACTGAAAACACTCGTTGCCAACTTCACGTCTATTTACACGACAAATTTTAGACGTTACGAGACTGGGTCTGCAGTCTTATACCGGGTGGAAAAATTCGCATCACGACTTTCAACCCTTAACTTCCACCCGTGCAAACGTTCGTTCCGTCGTTTTGGGAATGGAGTTGCGAATTTACGAAACACGTTTTATTTATTTACTGTGGTGGAAAACATGGCGCTTTTATCGCTATGGAAAATGATAATGGAAGGACAGAGGGGGTGGTCGATGGGTGGGGAAGGTAAGAAATGGAAGAAGCGTAAACGTCTTATGTTGGAAAGTGGAGAAATAGGTGGGAGAGAGAGAGAGAGAGAATTGGAACGTCCTCAGTTGCCAAGTCACACATCGCATTCCAGGATGCAAGGAATAAAATTTCGCTACGAGCAAAGTTTGCCCGAAAGACACGGGCATTGGAAAGAGATGGAAAAGAGAAGCAGAGAGAGAGAGAGAGAGAGAGAGAGAGAGAGAGAGAGAGAGAGAGAGAGAGACAGAGAGACAGAGAGACAGAGAGACAGAGAGCAGAGAGAGAGAGAGAGAGAGAGAGAGAGAGAGAGAGAGAGAGAGAGAGAGTTAAAGGCAAAAGTGCCCGCTCAGCACGAAATCGCGCTCTGACTGGTTTTTAGTATTTTTACGAGGACCGAGGAGCCTGGCTATGGGCACTCGGGTCCGGCTGTGGATGGGCCGTCCGATGGGTTGACGGGTTGATGGGCTCATGGGTGCATGGCACTTTGTCCGAAAAACCATCCATGATTAGACATGAATACTCTCATTAAACATTCGGCCTGGCGTGTACGACAGTATGTAAGGGACATCTGCGCTGGAAAAAGTAGTCCTGCGACATTGGCGTATTGTCTCTCTTGGTTAACGAAGAGAGGGGAAACGTGAGAGAGAGAGAGAGAGAATATCTTTACCGGCATTCCCACCATGAGAATCCCATAGTCTTTGGAATAACGAGTCACCATACGGATAACCATCCACGGGTACGGCTGGACACCAAGCATGAAATTATGGTTTTTAGGAATTTTTTTGTTTTTTTTTTTCATAAAATTTTCATCGCGTGAATTTAAAAAACAAAATTGTCAAATTTGAATTTTCAAATTTTTTCATCATATCTTCTTTGTTTGAAATCTCGTAAAATATCCTTGGAAAATTGTCACGGGCAAATTTTCACCCCGTCCTTTCCCGTTTCGCGGGATCAGGACTGTCGGAAGGTGGCCTCGTCTACGCTATTGCACCAAACGACGTCGGACGCGTCTCCGCATCCAACCGGCAGCGTCTAGAAACTCCAATGATATATCATTGGTTTTTCGTTGTCGCTGTTTCGGGGATAGCCGGCATTCCCCGGTTGCGATTCCATGCCGATCCGAAGAAAGAGAATGAGAATGCGAATGAGAATGAAGAAGGATCACGGAGATACGGTCGAAGCGTCCAGAGTTATGGACGAGGGACCATAGTCGAACTCCTGTTGCTCCTGGAGGGGGCTGGTTCTTCGACTCGTCGAACCTACCCGGGAGGACCATCCACGTGACAGATGGTTTAGCTGATAGCCAGACGCGTAAGAACTCGCTGACTGCGGCCATACCTCGCAATTAGTATGTGCGGTCGGATCTGCGCTAAAACAACATGGTGGCTCGTGGCTGTTAAACGAACCGGACGTAAGAACCACCATAGGACGTACCAAGGGCTGCTACCGCCATCATCACCATAGGGCTCACAATCAGCACTCTTGTAGGACCATTCAATTTAACACACTGTTCTATAGAAATGTATTCGTTCAAGATTTGCTTAATTTTAAGATATTTATTTATTTATTTATTTATTGAACCAATTTAAAATTACAAATTTACATCCGTAAAATCCTATACAGGTAATGCAATTACCTGTGCATAGGCCTGGCTTACTTAATACTATCTTACAGCTAACTTAACTTAAGGACTTCGTCCATTTATTTCGCAGTTGCATATTTATTACTCATCGCGTGTATAATATGTATGCTCATGAGTCTGTATAATTGAATATACAGTTTCAGAGCACTTGTAATATATATCTTTAAATTATTGCACTATATAACATTAGATTAGTGACTTGTAGTCATATCAGTATGATAGTTACAGGATCTTATCCAATTTTTTAGCTTAATCTTAATGGTACTTATATTCATAGTCATATTTTTGAGATCTTTCGGCAGTACATTGTATGCTCTTAATACTAAAATATAGCTATTCTTATTGCTTACAGTTATATATATATATATATCGTCAATTTAACACACTGTACTATAGAAACGTATTCGTTCAAGGTATATATGTTATATATATATATGTATATGTATATCGTACATACAGATCCGAGTTAGTCAGCAAATCGAACAACTCAATCATATAAAGTATATATATATATATATATCCAGATATAAAATCTATAATAGGACAGGGTACCAATACTATGAGGTTACTCATAACTTTGAAATTGCTGTACTTCAGTTCGATCTTCTTTTCCGGTCCACAGATCTTCTAACTTGTCGCTGCTGTCTTTACGATGGTAATATCGGCTAGGACTTACAAGAAGGATTGTCCAGATTCGTGGATTCCTATTGGCGATTTAATAGTAAATAGAGTCCAAAAGTTTTCTTGGGCAAGAAGACTTTATAGCCCTATAGGGAGAGAGAGAGAGAGAGAGACAGAGAGAGAGAGAGAGAGGGAGTGCCTCGGGTCAGAGGGTGCAAAAGGGAGGGTTGGTACCCCTGGCTGAGGGAGACGGAAGGGATGACTGGTTCTTGAGATGCATTTGTGCAAGAAGGGCGTAAGGTGGGTGGACTCGGTGGGGTGGGTAATAGAGAGAATAGCGAAGGCAGCGGAGGGTCAGAGGGTGGGATATCATCGAGATATCGCCTAGCAACGAAAGCTGATAGCTTCGGCAGAATCGATAGATACCCTCTAAAGTAATATATCGAATGGCATGTTCGATACTAGTCGGTCTTCAGCCTATATGCTTCTGCCCCCCCCCCCCCCCCCCC
>NW_014333318.1:354307-361177 GCF_000341935.2 Cephus cinctus
CCCCTTAGTACTGGTGTTAGTATTGGTAGCAATGCTGTTTAGTATCCATACAGTATATTATATGCTACATAGTACACAGTGCTGAGAAGACCTGTAGTATATGTTATATGTATTTAGTATATATATGGTACATAGAGCAAGTCTGCATATATATAGGTATAGTCGCCACACCTAAGGTACATAAGCATCGACGTATCAGAGTACGTAGGAAACTGTGGTGCATTTGGGTAGGACACGAGAAATCCAGAGCATCTGATTGGTGTGGTTTGGGATCCTCAGAAATCCTGAATTTCCCTGGATAATAGAAAAAAAAGGGGTGGTTAGACCGACTGAAGAGGGTAATGCTGTCAGATTGCTGGAATGTTTTCGATTTATTTAGGAATTGCATGTGCATGACATGCGAGGATTTTCTTTGTTTCCAAGATCGCAGGACAGTACCTTGTATTTGACCTGTGACCTCAAAGATCGGAGTACGAGAGAGTGGGATAAATTTCTTTTCTGAAGGAACAGTCAATGCCAACGGAATTTTCTGTGAGATTTACTTGAAATCCTGTATTGGAGATATATATGTATACATTTTGTCGGGAATCTTATTTGCCTTGTATACACGCGAGGTAGACGATTTTTCGTTTAACTTATTTTCCATAATTCGTATGACCTACATCGAACGCGTATTCACACGGTAATCAAAGCAGAGACAAAATAAATGGAGAACCCTGAACGGATCTGGTTAATGCTAATGGCCGATAATGCGGGCATCTAATTTGCGGTCGGTGGATTATTTCAATTAGAGCAACTCGCCGTAACGGCGCGTGGTCGTCACCACACGCTCCTAACAGCTCCGATGCGTGCATTCGCGCCAAACGATACGCAGTGGATTCTATGACATTGATACGATATTAGAAATCGAATATGCGTTCATGAAAACCCTCAAAAATTAGTTATACGGTATTTTGGTCGATTTGAATTTCCAATATTTCCCCGCCGCTCTACGATTCGTGCGGACGTAGCCAGGCCAGTGCGCATGCGCGGCTGCTTGACTAACGGACGCTGGAATACTACGTGCTCGAGTGCGATGTGCCTACGAAAGGGCGGAAAATGTTTCGCAATCTACGTTACGTCCAGCAGAGAAGTTTACATACTAGCTTGTACATTGCTGGCGTACCCATATGTGCAGTGTGTAGTATGTGCTATCATCCGTACGTGGAACAGGAGTAATACGAGAGAACGAGTAGCAGCACGCGCCTACCTAACCTATTAAAGCCACTGCCACATACTAATTGGATACCTAGGAGAATATTGCCATAGCTGAGCTGTCTAGTGTTGTTTATAGCAGTGGCACGTGAACCTTATGGAAGCGTTCGACGAAGACAAGGACATGGTGAGTCTAAGAGGTTAGGAAAATCCCCATATACCTGGTGTCGTTAGAGTGAATTTTATTTTTAGAAAATTAAAATCTTGACATTTTTTAAAATATCTTTTATACGTTGCTCCCCCCGTTGCACTTTCTGTCTCTTCGCGTCTGCCACGTTACGCTACGTTGACGTAGCTTCCGACGAGGACAGATTTAATTGTCAGACAGTGCAGCCAACTGTCCTGCTAATTACCGTAAAAACAAGAAAATTCTGCCAGCTTCTCTTTTGGCCAGGTACGTATATTCTAACTATTTACATATGTATCTAGAGTGCATATATATATATATACACACACTCTGCGGTGCATTTTAAAGGAGCGTCACGCGGACCGGAAGGCGCCACTCGTAGTCAGGTTAGGTCAACTCGTGAATGTTGTTAGTGCCATTTCCTCGTGTAGGACGACGTCGCGACGCTCCCAGCGCCGTACTGGAACACGTACGCGCGTAATACTGGTATGAAGCTCTACCACGTGGAAGGGGGCTACAGAATAATTGTCTTCCTGAATACTTGACTCGGTTAAGATAGACTGGACTAGGTCGGCCATTCTCCTAGACTCTCCGACTTTCTCTTTATCTTCTCAGTTCCAAGTTCTTTATACTAATTTCATAGAATAACAGTCTGAGAATGGAGTTATTAATAATTTATATTCTTAAAATCTCTCTTCAGACTGCCGTCTCAATAAAAATCCCTGAGTTTATAAAGGGTCGGAGCTCTCGTGTCCAAGGAAAAATGTTGTCGTTTTGATAAATAAATGGAATCCGAGTGGTATGGTATTGGACGCGTATAATTATGGTAGCATGGCGATCTAGGGGTGGTATAGCTCGGCGGGTGGAAATGAAGTCGCGCAAGGGTTTTTTTTAAGGCTTTCAAATCCAAGCGGATTCCCACCCTGTACCTATTCCAGGGAGTTTTATAAATCCCAGTCGTGCCATCCTCTCCATCAGTTGGATTTCCTTTTCAGGATATTCCAACGGGTTTCCGGACGATCCTTTTTCAAGTGGAGGATGAGGACTCGATCTTGCAAGTGGAAAAACGGGAAATAATAAGGAAGCAAGGGGAGCGACAGAGAGAGAAGATAATTCTGCCAGGCAGGGACGACTGCAGGCTTTATAGTCACCACAGCCGAAAGTCTTGAGACGATACTTATCACCCAATCGAACGGGATTCTTTAGTTTGCAGGTGGATTTTATTCCCCTGACGTCACACAGTACAGTCCTTTAAGGACAATGGATCCTTTAAGGACCTGGGCGCATTATCCGCCAATAAGAATTTTCCCTGTTACCTCTCCAGGATTGAAATCGAAGTCGCTGACTGATGGTCGATTGGAGGTCAGTCTTAATGGAAACTGCTCTGAACTTTTTACATATATATTCACACAGAGTTTATCCACTTCGAACACATAGAAATAATCCTAGTCGATAAAGGGTGGTGAGAAAGAAGAAAAAAACAAGAAGTTAATGGCACTTGGGAAAATTGTTTTTCGCTCGCTAAGAATAAAAAAAGTGTGATGTGGGTTTATTGCTTTTTTTTTTTTGTATCCGTCTAAGACTTTTAATTACAATTCTTGATTCGTTATTATCTTGATGTCAATGTAAAAATTCTATAGTCGATGTTACCTTGATCTATTTTCGTTCCTAACGACTTCGTCAAATGACCAGACTCAAGTACGACTATTTAATTCCAGACAGTCTGGCTTTCGTAATTGTCGCAATTAACGACACGCCACATCTTCGACTTGGGTGCATCTGCGTATGGCAAGTAGTAACTACCTGTCGACGTAATATCCGGCTGATCCTTAGCACGTCGTAGAACTAATGAGCTGTTTACACTTGTTTTTTGAGGTATTTGTTCATTTTTTAAAAATAATTTTTTTTTTGTATTTTTATACTCAGATTTTTTGTTGTACTATGCTTTAGGTAGATCCCCAATGCTCACGAGCAACGACCTGCGCGACTCGCCGATCAGGTTTTTACTTTTTAGTCGCTTCATGCCGGTCGCCTTAAGACACGCTCAGAGTTGTACAAGTGGCGAGAGCCTGTAAAAACGTATCTGTCTATATCAGGTATGGTAAGTCATTACGTAAATTGTTTGCTGAGAAATAAAATTCGTACGTCACGGTGGAAAATAAGAATTTTCACGTGACAATTTTAAAATCATTTTTCCATCTTTCAGAATATATATTTTTTTTTTCACTCTAACTTCATGATGGATATTCATATTTTTGAAATGTCATTAACCACAGTTCTACGCTCAAAGATTCGAATCCACTCAGCTTACCCATTTTTGACTCGAACGTCCAATTGACGCAATCACTTCATCCACTGCATACAATAATCGCATCTGTCACTCGCGCAATTGCTAATCAGGCCTTAAGAAGAATGTCAAAGGTCAAAGGCGAATCCATTAATTCGTTTACATCAATTTGGCATACATACGTCGTCGCCCGTTTAAAATTCCCCTTGGTCCAAGGAACTTTCGACACCCGGTATACTATCATTACCACCGACACCTTGACTGCATCTGCACGTACTATATGTATATTTTTCCGTATTACCACGTAAAACGAATATTCCCTTAAGCCTCGTACTCGTGTAAGCGAAAGTTAAAGTTGAACGTAATTTACGTGGAGAAATGTCTCTCTAGAAATTTTTCATATTTCACGACTTTGAATTTTCCTCCTCCGGAAGGCAACTGCCAAGGGCCACTCAGGTCTAAGGCGAAAACTTTGAGTACTTCCGGTGCATTGAAAGCATCCAAGGTGTTTCCGTCATCTTGGGCTCGAAAACTTCCTTAAGGCATTCGAAAACTCCAGTCTGACTCGTCTTGACTTTATCTACTTCTGTTTACGTTGTCCCTACCAAAGTGGTTATATACCGTGATCATCAGACACCTAATATAGGTATGTACCCATTTACAAGTAAATCGGCCGGCGAACGATTATCGCCTTGATTACTTTATTCGATTTCGACTGAGGTAAACTCGTCCAGCCTTTCTGTACAGCTGCTACGGCTGGACGCTCCTGCGAGTCAGCTGATAATTTATCAATCCTGAACATTCAGACGTTTTGTATCTGCTGGGGCTAATCGCTGCTTTTACTTAATCCGTATAACTATACTTTGTTACCTTCAATTAAATACCCACTTTCCACCCCCCCTTTCTCTTGATATCGCTATCACGCGTTGGTCCCACGTTTACCACCTCCACTCCGCACACCATCCCCCGGCAATATTTCTTTGGGAATAAGGGTAAATCGGCAGGGTACCTAATACAGGGGAAAATTCTTCCAACCATTTCGGTCCTGTTATTTCACTGGGTAGAACTTTCTTATTTAATCTTATTTAAATGCCTGTCGGACGATTCCTTCCTCTAATTGGCCGTGTAAGATAAATCTTGAGGAATTATGAGACTTCTTTTTTTTTTTAATTGTCTATGGATTTAGTTGCCCTCAGGTTATGTCTTTTTATTTGTGTTTTTCTTGCTTTTCATCGAAAGGCACGTAAATTCGATTAGGTAAATTTGCGATTATAAAAAACTGTTTTTCGTACTTTCGATAAGCATTTGTGATAATAGCTTTGTTTTGCTTTGGATTTTCTTGCTTCTTGGTAAAGCGTCTTGCCAGAAGCGAATGTAACGCGATATTATGCCAATTAGTAGCTTTTCGATGGTTGTCAAATAATTTTTATTTCACCAACGTGATTTCACGAATACATTTTTTTTATAAGGCAAACGAATCAGCATTCGACATGAGTTTTGTGGTGAATCTCAATTTTTCGGCTGTTTTCGGGAATCTGCGATTTTACACAGAAGTCAGTACCGGAGACGAGTAGAATTGCGTAAAAAGTGTAGTAAGCCAATAGAAAGCTGCTTAGAACGAGGTTTTCGAATTTGCATTAGAGACTTGATTTTAATTGGGTTAGCGATACCAACCAAAGTCCATCAAGTATGTCAAAGTAAGCCAAAGTATATCAAGTTCAAAACATATGTTCTATATAAGAGAGAGTGAGTGAGAGATATATATAGACCCTCCAGCGCTCTCGACTGAATAAGCCGGTACAAGTCCTTCAAATGAAAATTAAAAGTATCACGTATCTTCTCTGATGCACGTAAATCACCCGTAAGTCCGTCTCTCTCGCACTCACGGGAGGTATAAAAAATTGAAATTTTCAAGCGAATTTATAAGCTACGTCGCAATAACGCTTCGAGACGAGCTGATCGAAGAAATTAAATATTGCATACAGATTTCATTATTTGTATTTCCTAATTCATATAAAAAAACTTCAATTTCCTTCGAGTCATCATAAAATCTCTGACTCGTATAAAAGTTTCCACGACACTCGTCCAATCCGACTGTTACGTTTCAACCGAATGGCCTCGTACATATGTATGTACATATATCTCCGCAAGATATACGCGTGTCTGAATCTTCTTATTTACCTGACGACGGTCGCCGGCGAGCCGATATTAAAACGCGGGAGCATGATTCTAATAGAAAGCATTAGGGGGCACGACTGCATGCAAACATCCCCTAACGTATTCATATTGGACCACCATCTTTAGCATCCCTTACTACCCCTACCGCCACCCTTACCATTCTCCCAGAACCTCAAAGCGAGAGGACTTTTCGTTCCCTCACGATATTTGAATTTTAATGTGAGGAACCACTCTCTCCCCCAAACTACCCTTAACCCGCAGCTTCCACCTTGCATCCCCCCGGTTGATCCATTACTTAAAGATTTTTTTTTCCAGCACCGATATTACGACCACTGATTTTACCCAGTACGCAGAAAAAGTATCGACCTTATCGTTGGTATATCGGTAGGCAATTGTTTAATTTTTTTTTTTTTTTTTTCGAACAGTCGGAAAGAGTATACTTATCAAGGATGTAATTTATTTTTCCGCAGGATCGTCTGTGGCAAGAGGTCGAAAGGTTGAAAGCTATAGAGAGAGAGAGGGAGAAAGATGAAATGAAAGAGGGATGTAAATTGTAAGGGAATCAGGGGATACGTATATAGGGGATGATTCGCCGTCGATTCCTTTCCTGAGGGAAATGTCCGAGTGGGGGTTTGCAAGTGAAAAATAAAAGTAAGGTAATTTCGTAGCCGACGTTTTCCTTCGGCAGGTACGAGAGTGATATCGCGAGCTCTTGGTCTACCTCGAGAGCAGCCTGAAGTGGGGTGCAGGAGATAAGAGGGAGACCAGGTAGAGGCAGCAACGGTATAAAGAAAGGAGAAGGGACGACTCGGAATAAAGTTCAGAGAGGCTGTTATCGCGCGAGGCTCATTGATATTTTCTTCAAAGTCCCAAGAACCAACCCTCCGGAGAATTAAGCCACCAAAAGGGTTGGAGAATTTGCGGTATCCTTTACAACGAGCAGTGCCCCGGGAGGGACAAGGAACGGGATTCTCGTTACGCCCCTGTGTATCTTCTACGTGAGATTCAGACCCCCCCCCCCCCC
>NW_014333318.1:361236-364056 GCF_000341935.2 Cephus cinctus
CCCCCCCGTTGATTCCCTTCCAGGTCGCCATAGTAGCCGGGAGTCCGGAATGCTTTGAGGACTCCAAAGACTCCCGGCTCAAGAGCAAGCTCAGGCGACCGAGCGGGGGCCCAGTGGGAAAGGACGATAATGGATAAGTCGCAGTCTCCTCCAACCCCTAGGAAGATCTACGTCATTGTTCCCAGCGACCATTGATAATTCGAAATTGGTCAGCTGTAAGTCCTGCAGAGGAGGGGGGGGTGGAAATCAAAAGGGAACGCCCGTATTTAATTACACACTTTCACTCAGAATTGTTTGCTACCACCGATCCCTCCTCGTCCCGACGTCCTCGCATTCCTAGCCTCGATCACCATCCCACCCTGAAACGACCTTCTCCGCCCACTTCGTGCCACCTTACCCTTCCGCCCCTGCTCCACCCTTATCCTCTTCGTACCGCCGACCATTCACCCCTCGCCACTCACTGCTTCACCATTCAAATCTCAAATCCCTTCATAATACGCTCAATCAACACTCTGCTTTCCCACCCTTCGCTCCCAACAACCCCTGACCCCCCTACCTCCCCTCCACTCATCTATTTCCGCCAACTACCACTCACGGCCGTCCTAACTCACTTTTCGCCGAGTGACTCGCTCCCCCCTCTCTTCTCACTATCCCTAGTACTCACCCTTGCAATACTTCTGGTTCGCACTGAAACTACCCTGGACTTTTTTTTGTCTTTGGACGTTGCCAGGCACCCTCTAGGTTCACCCCTCCTTTTTTTGTATCACAATTTTTTTTCCCCCGTAAGTCTATTTTCACGCTCCCACCCCACTCTTAGTACTCTCTTTTGTAAATCATCCCTTAGTCTCGGTTGCTCTTTTCCTTTTTTTTTTTTCGTTTGCATTTACCGCCTCCATGAGATTCTTCACCCCTTTTTTTTACGCTTCTGACTCTCTCTCTTCTTCCCTCGGGAAATAAAACACTTTGGCAACGTTAGAGAGAGATAGCTCTCGCGAAAAGCCCTGACACTTTATCGCGCTGTGCACTCCTCTCTTTAGGGCGGCTTTCAAGTCGCTGCGCATAGCGACCTCTTTCGAATCTTTTTTTTTCCACGTATAGCCTTTGTTGCGTGACACGTGCTGGAGCTTTAAGTGACCTTCGACGAGTTTACCCTCCGTTTTATTGAAGCCTTCCGTTTTATCTCGCTGCCTCCTCAAACTCGTAGCACTTTATTTTACGCTGTGTAAAACGAGTACTGTG
Organism: Cephus cinctus; assembly: GCF_000341935.2. Lineage (NCBI taxonomy): Eukaryota > Metazoa > Arthropoda > Insecta > Hymenoptera > Cephidae > Cephus > Cephus cinctus. Next base: position 362,476 of record NW_014333318.1, read on the forward strand.
CTCTCTAATGCACTACTTGCCTATATCGCGCCTATGTCAGTACCATGCGCTGTGTACTGCGTGTAGCCGAGTGCATATACCGGGTGTGCCGTTGCGACGTTACACGATATAAATAAAGCCAAGCTAAATTGAAATTAAAATATCATTTGAAGCGAACGGAAGCTGTGAGAAATTTGAAAGAAAATGAGAACTGACGAAATGAAAAAACGAGGAAACGTAGTTAGCAGCTTCCTGTGGGAAATCAAAAATTTCAATATCAAAATTCGAAGGGCGTCGCGACGTCCCTTTTGGTATGGCTGTCTGGGTGTTAAAAAATAATGATTTCTCATGATGAAATATATGAAAGAAAATTCATGTAAAATAAAAAATAAATAAAAATTGGAAATTCATAATGCCGAGGTACACAGGAATGTCAATTCCTTTTTTGTGAACTAAAAATAATCGTTTTCTCCTTTTTTCTCTCTCGCTCCTCTGCGCTCTCGTTTTTCTCAAATTCCCGATACGCCAAAGTCTACTCTGCACGACTTTCACCAGACCAGTCGGGTATTCTCGCTCTCACCCTGTATATAGTTATCTGAGGCTATATATACGTATATACAGGTTCACGTGATAAAAGAGAGCACTGCAATTCAGAGTCAGACTTTACTTGTGCCAGAGGATGGATTATTATTCGCTTGTCGGACTATTTCCAGCATCCCCTGGACCCCCTGCGTTCTTATTTATTCCTTGAATCCGGAATCCACGTGATCCCTTGTAATTCCATGGGTATAAGGGATATCGTTTATTTCACGTAAAACGTAAAAATACTAGACAGACCCGAAGAGTGTCCGGTATGCGTGAATACGTTGCAAGAGCTCGTGAGGGAAAGACGTGGAGAAGAGGGAGTAAGAGAGATGAAGGAAGAATAAGAAAAAAGAAGAAGACAAGAGACTGCGTGAAAATACATAAATGTCAAAGAGGGAAAATAATATATATATATACCGATACAGATAACGTTCTCGATTTCTGGTTTCCTTCGGGTCGCCATCCTGCTCAGAAGCTACGCTCTCGAGTTGATTCGTATAGTTATGTCAATGCTCTCGTAAGATGTCGTTATTGTTTAGTTGAGGTCGAGGTGCTCGAATCTGCCGTGGGGAGATAGTCTCGACGTACCGAGTTGCCCGGCAGAGGAGAGTACCCGACGGAGACGTCTCCACGGACCGGCAGAAGCCCGGGTGAGATACCGGCGCCCCGCTGGAGATGGGCAAAGGGCTGTAGAGCGGGCGGAGGTAGTTTTGATACGGTTAAGGGCAGGAGAGCAACCTCCTGCCCGAGTTGAGGATGTGGTGCCCAGCTGTCGCCCGGTGCCCTGGGGAAGCGGCCGTGGAGGATCTCCACAGATTACGTACCGATTCGCTAAAGAACGCTCTCGACTTGGTTTAAAGGGACGACTCGAAGGAGATAGAAGAGTTATCGGCTACAAGGCTCTCGACCAATCAGAATGATTAGTTCTCGAATTTGGCTATTGTCAAAGCAGTCTGTATCGGGGCACCGACCGAGGTGCCACGGGCTGGCTCGTGCTCCCGTGCTATCTGTTGATAG
>NW_014333318.1:364497-375954 GCF_000341935.2 Cephus cinctus
CGTTCTCGGTTCGTCGCTCTCTGTCTCTCGCACTATTTGCCGGACTCTTACTCCGACCCTCTCTACCTCAAACCTAGCAGCCTGAGCGGCCGTGCATTTCCGTAACCGTCCGCTCCCGTTCGCGTATCCAGTTGCGTTTGCTGATTTTACGCGACCCCAAAGATCAGCACCTACGGTTGCGTTTCTCGATTTTACGCGTCCCCAAAAATCGACAGGATCCGTTAAGCTATCGCCTCGTCCGATAGGTTCCGTCAGAGCTCTCGTTCTTGGTGGAGTTGGGCCTGTTCCACCCCAACTCCCAGTTTATACCGGCTCGTCAGTTCCCGGTGAAAAAAGAATTGGCTGGCGCCCGCCTGGCTTGCGGATGCACGAACGACGGGTGGACGGCCCAAGGTAACGTAGGTTGGTTCTCGAAGATAGTCGTTCTCGTATGCTTTGCTATCGGTGTCGGGTCATAAGTTAAAGAATTACGTTACAATATACAATATATCCCTTGAGAAATTCCTGGTGGTTTCTCATTATTTTCATAAGCGTGTAAAAATACATTAAAGGGACTATAGAGACCCTTTGTATGCAGCTACCTTATCTTCTATCATAACCCCGGGTCTTATCTAACCTGTCTTACCAAAGACAATTACGATCACTATCTTGTGGATGATATTTTTAGAATTACGGACATTTTATTTACATCTAATTATCTTATTGATGTTAAATCTTGATCGGTTCGATGAAAATTTTTGGAAAAATACAAAAATTATTTATGTTTATTTTTAAAGGCGGTGCTCGAATTTGACTTACTAAAATAATTGGCAACGGGGTCGGGTCGGTTTTTTTAAATTTGATCGGAAAGGGGAAAGAGAAACATTATGCAGCTGCAACTGGTGCAACTTGAGCCGCGGTGTAACCGGTTGGGTTAGGTTAGATAGTTTCCTTTCTTCTTACGTATGTGCTGCGCATGTAGCTATGGTTTATATATGCATGGATGCACGAGCACGTATTCCCATTCTTATGGGAGCAGAGTGGTAACCTTTTACTTATTCGGTATGTCGTTGTTAGCCTTGTGGATACGAGAGCGGACATTAGCTATACGGCTGGGACAAGAATTGTCATAGGGGGTTTAACAAAGTCTTTAATGTGCGGCAAATCGCGTGCAGATTTGCAATTTGGAGTGTGTATTACTGTAGCTATAGGTATCTGTTGGGATTGACCTGCAATGAAAAGATAAGCTGTACTATGGTTTTATAGAAAATAAATTTTTTTTTTGGATTTTCGAAAAAATGTGAATTTTTGGCTATTTTGTGAACTCTTGCTGTTGTGGGCTTCGCGGATGGCGACCGTATTTAATTTTTGGATGATTATGTACCCTTTTTTTTATATTTTGGAAATATTGCAAATTCATGCACATTTTTGCAATCATAATATGCAACGATGGGGATTTCATGTGCAGCTAATGGCTTTCTGCATTATTATATTTCACGTCGATTAATTTACTTATGAAACTTTCGTAATCAGAGCGCAGCGTTCGGTTCCCTCGACCTCGATAATTATTAGCCGTTACAGATACGTGATGCAGTTTAATGCAATTTGTGCATCCTGAAGATTCGCGGGTTGGATAATCTAAATGATCTAATATATAGATAGGTGGCTTAGGGGTCACGTCGATACGTAAGAGATTTATCGATCGAGGAAATATGAAAAAATGGAATCTGATCGATATCATATTTTTATTCGAACTAAATATTTTTTTGAAAAATTTCAATTTTTTTTTTTTTTACGGCGAAAATAAAAATTATCGTCTTCGTCGTCTAATGATTTTTTAAATATTATGCAAGGACTTTAGCATTCTTTACTTTTCGCAAGTGAGTTTAAACTGCAGCTAATGCGAAAAGTCTTCGAGCAATTTATTCATGGGATGAAAAGGTGCCGCTCGTTTTCATATTCCGCCATCTTTTCTTTTTTTTTTTTTTTTTCGTTTTTTTTTTTTCCTACGACTTTTTTTTTCCCGGTAAATTCCTTCTGTTTACAATTCTTTCATATTTCAACTTTCGATTCCACTTTCATAACCACGGAAATTTAAATTGAACGTGATATCCGTACGACGGCTGATACTGACGTGCGATTGTAAGACTGAGCCGCATCTTCAATTGTTTCTTGATTTTATGATGTTTGTCGAACAACAAGACCTCATCTTCCTTCTCTTGGGCAAAGGGGCCGCTTTCCTTTCATCCAACACGAGCAAGGTTTCTTGCTTACGTTCTCTTAGGTTCTATTGTAAGTGGCGAGGGACGACGCTGGGCGTCGCGACGCTTCCCGCTATATTCATATCGTAATTGCAATCGTTTAGCAGATGGAAATTTTGCCCGATGACGTCATACGCTCATTTTATCTTTTATAATTAGGCCGACCGTCCGATTAAACATTTTTGAATTTTCTAATCATCCATCGGATAATCATTAGGACATATGTAGATCATATGTACAATTCACGGTATATATAGAGTATACGTATGTGTACTATAGATATTTATTATCTATAAAAAATATCCTTCCGTTCATAAATAATGATTAATATATTCAATTATTGATCCAATTAATGTTTATTGTTTTTCGATATTTTTGCTCGTTTTTCAAAAATTATATTTAATTACACCTTACACCTCGTTAGGTCTCGAGTCGATAACAATGTCAACAATGTCATTAATAATATTGAAATATTTACGTAAAGTCTGTACTTTGTCGTTTCAGCTGAGAAATTTGTTTTAGAAAATGTGTTTTACGCCTACGGGAGTCTCTCGAATCCCTTTTTGTGAAACAGTCTGTACACGAAATATCTAGTGAACGTTCCTCATATTTTTTTTTGTTATGGATTAAAATGAAAATTTCGTCGAACCCCATTTTTCCTTCTCGAATCCTACCTCTCGTTCGCCATGGTTACCAACGGCTGAAACGATAAATGACGTCTGCCAGTATCAGAAGTCATTACGTATGATTTTACGTTTCACGCTTTTCACGCTTTGTCCTTTTACTACCCCATATCCTGCTCCTGAAACCTGCCGCTTTCCGCCACGGTTGAAATTCGCAACGCGCGAAAAGTGCCAATCGAAATTCTCTTGTCGCGCGAAGGCGAAATACATAAATTGGCAATTTTGATCTGGGGAATACCATGATTTTTTTCTCCCCTTTTATCATTTTCAAAAAAATGAAAAATTAATAAAATTCTATCCTAAATGTCTGTTTTTATTAAAAAATCCTGAAACAACGTATTGCGTCGACGTGACGTCATATTTTTTATTATCCTTTTTCTTTTGTCAAGCGTCGCCACGCCAATCGCTCGGCTAATTGGGAACTTGAAAAGGTTAAGGGTATAACCCTACGTACGTATCGCATGTACGTGACGTGAAAGCGCGGATCGAATGGGAGTCGCTTGAGTTTGAAAGAAACTGAAGTCTCCTTATCGACGGGGACATAGTGGCAGTAACGAACGCGTGTTGCTATTTTATTTCTTTCGTTCTTGTTTCCCTTTGGCACAGTTTTCGCCTTCAGAGTGAGATTGCAAAAGAATAGAAAAGAGAAAAGTATCCAAAGCAGAAAATGTATCCGGGACAAGAAGTATTGTTCCAATAAAAAGGATAATTTTATGCGAACACTCGTTAACGAGTCCTCGTGGAGAAGATTTTTTTTCAATTTCGCGCGCACAGAAAAAAAAGCAGCAATTCTCCTGAAAGCTCGTTATTCGTAAGGTACGGTGAGCATAAAAATGAGAGAGCATTAGAGGAAAAAAAAAAAAATAAAAAAAAATAAAAAAATAAAAAGCCGAGTGTGATCGCGTAATCATCGCCGGTCGTTCGCTCTCTAATTAAAAAGCTTTTAGCTACCAGAGCGACGACCAGCGTCGCGACGCTTTCTTGTTTTGCTTTATGTGCACAGTACTACGTCCTCTCCTCGTTCCTGACGTCTTTAACTTCCTTACGGAAACCATCTTTTTTTTTTCCCTTCTTCAGCAGCCATGTTACCCCTACAAACGCACCCCTTGTACTTATTATTATCTTATCGCAACCCCTTCGACAACCCCTTCGATTTCCGGTTCGAAGTCCAAAATCCACCCCAACGGTTCATACATCAAATTCCATGTTGGAAAATACCAACTGTTGAAAAAAAAACGATTGGCCGTATTTATTACTAATTTATTTAAATATCTTGACGGAAGGCAATTTTTTTTTTTGAAAATTTAGAATTTACTTTGCAAAACTTAAATACATCCAATCAGTCTCGATGTCAAATTATGTAAATTTGCGATCGATGCCCAGTGCAGCTGGGACTAAGGGCGGCGACGATGGGGACAGTTGCTGGCGCAGTGCTTTCGCCCTGAGGCATCGGGATCCATTTAACCTCGCAATTAGGGCTACTCTAATCCTTCCCATGTTTCACATCTTTCCTCCATTATCTCATTCTCTCCTTCTCCTATTCTTTCATTCCAGGCCCATGATATCGGTCACTCGTTAACATTTTAATCCGATAATAGGCTCACCGGGCAAAACCACCCCCTCGGACGCTGTAAAGTAGATCGAGTGAATACGTATGGCTGACTATGTATGTCTGCATCCCCTTAGCGTTATTAACGGTCGTCGCTTATAATATTGCCACGACCCGATTTTCAACCCTTCCAAGCAACATATACTTCGCCAGACCCAACCTTTCCTATAATATTATAATCCGGTTATTATCATCCGAAATCATATAAAACTCGTTTTATTATATTTGTATACGTATTACGGAATCCCCGAAAAGTTTTGGACGTTAAAAGTGAATTGAATCCGAAAATCCAAATTTTTTATTACCAAAAAAAAATTTTGTTCAACCCTTCAATATGTATTTTCAGGACCGTACGATTCAGGGCCGTTCGTTTCTCTACTCCTTATCACGTTATCACGTTTAATTAAATTATTCGTATCGCCCGGGTATAAACTGTGCCAACTGCTCACAGCTGGTAATTTTCATATGGGCTGCGTGAGGCAATCAGCTGGTTTATTGAAATTGTGCAATTTTAGTATTTTCATAGTAAAAATTTTTTTGTTACTCTTCAAATTGACATATGTGGTGAATCTTGTAAAAGCGCATCACCATTTACGGTCTAAATCACAGAGACAGAACAAGACTGCCGCATCAAATTGTAGGAGCTTCATAGCAGCATCTCTGCTTGGTATAAATGATTAAGCTGATTAAAGTGGTTTAAATTATCAAATCCACTAAAAGCTAGAGCGATAACTCTGACTGCCCACTTTCCTAATTTCTCCTCTTCTCTTTTCTTCTTCTTTGCTTTTATTCTGTTCTATGTTTTTTCGATCTGTTTCTTCATTTCTTTTCTCTTTTCCTGCTTCCGAGCAACCTCAGCTACAACAACGTAAAATCTCACACTGGTCTTGCTGCTCTTCGATCTTCCTTAAAATTTTTATTTTTTTTTTTTCCAAGTACTTTCCTTTTTTACTCTCTCCCTCCTTACGTCTGACCGCAATGTTTCAGTTTTAGCTTGAGTCTCGCCGACAGGAATTACCGGGCGCCCCAGCGTAACTCACCGGAACTCGTTACGCTTTATGAAATGAAACGAACGCTAAATTAAAACTTACATTCTTCCGCTCGTAAAGTTTTGTTCACACCGTCTGTACCTATTTCTCCTATCCGAGTCGCTTTAGTCACCGTAAACCATTGTTCGTGACGTAGCGCGTCTTTCTGCTATTTTTTTTCCTTTACTCATTTTTTTGCTTACCCAACAACCATAAACCATGACCTATGACCTATAAATGTGAAATGACCTTTAGTGTACCCGCGAAGCCCTCTTAACCTCAACAACTTCTCGATATCCTATCCGTTCTTGATCCTGGTCCAATTTGTAATTTTTTAAACAAAAATTTGAAAAAAAGTATATTTACGTATGAAAAATTTTGTAAAATATTCATATATGACAATCAAAGTGAAACGAATACCATGACGCCATCATCCGAAGAAAATAAATAATTACCAATTGATTTTCAAAAAATCAGACTCCCGAGTTTCGAATAATCGAAGGACGCCTTAGAACCGTACCGATGGGGCTACGCGTTCTATTTGCCCCGGTGGCGTCGGCGTCGGGATGCCTGTTACAACCGGGAGGGCGTAGATACTGATTTACAGCCCCTAGTCACGCCATGGAAAGCCACCCAGTATATAACCAAATACACGTGTACCTGCTACGTAAGGAATCACCAGGTGCCCAAGAGTGGCTTCACCGGGTATAACAGACTCCCACGTTCAGAAGCCATTGGACTCCTTTCTTTTGTCCTAGCCTAACCCACAGCTAAGACTGCATACAGCACGTGTGGATATAAAGACACAAAATATTCCAGTCCACCATAAGACACAAAGAAAGTTGACTAGAACGAAAACTTTGGATGACTTAAATTTCATGACAAAAATTCTTCTCCTAGATCCACAATAGTTCCTTCGAAGCAGAGAGGAAGTTTAATTAAAAATCCAAGCTGAGCGTCAACCCATAGTTTCCTGGCTTCCTACTTCCGGTATCCACCCCATAGCTTTGCTGGGTCGAAGCTGCAGCCAGACTAACCACGACCCAACTAAGGGAAGCATCCAGAGTATCCGGTTACCCAGGTGACCGATGCGCGTTACCAAAACACAAATATTCTACAAGTTTTCACGGCCCTTATTATCTGGCTGGATGCACCTAGTGCTAATGAAAAAGTTTATATTATTTCTTTCCGCGTTCATGGCCTCCTCAAATTGTCTACCTCAGTTCAGTTACTGAGAACTACTTCAGCCGGTAGGTAACCCGCCCCCTGAAACCCACAACTTCCCCGTCACCCAGTGGCTTCCAGGTTTGTTGCGGCCTGTGGGTTCTAGCTTGTGGATCCCATTTTCGTTTTATTCAGTTGGTACCTACCTACCCTTCTAGTGGGAATCCACTGAAGAGGCTACCTAGGTGTGGCTGTTATCTCTGCTAGGGAGTCTAGTGTCTTCCAGTCTGCGGCCAACTGGTCCATGGGACAACACTGGAGTCTGACGTTAGCCACTAATGAGACTCTGTTGGCTTCGTTAATGCGATTCGGCATCCTGGCCAGAACCAGAATAGAAACGGGTCCAGGTAGTGCCAGTGCGTTCAAATGGGACCTGAGCTGGTTCTTGTGTCCCTTGGAAAGTGTTCCTGTTGGTTGAGAGTGAACTGGCGAGAGGGGTCAGGTGGAAGAGGGGGTTGAATGGGTACGAGGATGAATTTCAGATTAGAGGGATGAAGTGGGGACAGGGTCCTTGCTAGGACCAGAGGGGATGACCAGTTCGAAAAATTGAAAATTCTATTATTAGGAAATTGTTGACATCTACAGAAACTCCTTTTAGCCGAGGCCTTTATAGTTTCGGGTGGCGGTGCGTCACCTTTGAACTTCTGTCCAATGGAATTACGATTCTATTCCGAAAACTTTCCTTTTCAGAGGCACTCGTGTCGCTTTTGACTGAAGGTCGATTGAATTCATTTTTTCGGATTTTTTTTTTCTCTTCTTTCAGTCTTTGTCGTTCTTGATAAAAGCTTGGTAAAGTTTATTCTCGAAAGTTTAACCGTATCCTTTTTTTTTTTTTGACTATTCACGATCTTTTATGGTAACTTTGCCAATATTTGTTTACTTTTACTTTTTAAAATTTTTTACATATTTTTCATTCCATTCCCATTGGAAAGAATGCTTTCGCTCTGAAACGTCTTGATACCTTCGCGCAGCCATTTTGGTCTCTCGGATACAGTTTTTGTTCTTACGTCCAATTGTTATTGGTAATTTTCGCAAAGTTTTCGCGATACTTCCCTCTCCCCCCCTATTTTCGAATCGCTCGCAAGCTCGTTTCTTACGTGCTTGCGAAATGTTTCGCCGAAGCTTTTTCGCGAATGGAAAAGTTTTTGCTTCGCCGGATAAAGTGGCTTTCAGGAAGGTTCTAGAAGGATTGTTACAGTCGGTAGCAACGCTCGCGATCTGTTCCCGATATTTTAGCGAACGGCCACTGCGCTTGGTTCTGCACAATGGCGTATCGAGTAGCTTCTTTTTTTGCACAAAAGGGATAAGAGCTCGGCTAAGGAAAACGTTCTCTCCCTATATCTCGAAGGGAATTGAAACCAGATATTTTTTTACACGCAATACTCGATTCCCAATTCGAAAAATAGCCACGCGAATTTCACACGAACTTAATCAGATTTGCGAATTGACACCAGCTACCGTATTTAGACAAAACGTGCTTGAGTGTAAAAATAATTAAAAAAATATAAAACTTCTGGCACCGGATTCATTCGAAATTAGCATCCCCTGCCAGGGATGATTAATCAGCCGGCTACGCAGTAGCCGGTGCGAACGTCTTAAATAACGTCAATAGCCACTTGGCTGCTTTCCCAATTTTGACTTGTCCTTTGCATTATTAACGTTTTTCGAAAATTTACATGTAACGCCGAAATTGCGAGCATACGATATTTGAATTATTCCATAAGTTCTACATATACCTATCATACGTGTATTATTGTATATATATATTTTGTTATTTTTTACTTTCCTAATTTATATATACAATCCATACTATATTTACAGTAACTCCCAGAACGGATCTGTATATGCACAGCTGTATACTCTGTATACGATATGCAAATAGACGAATGGTAGTTGTTGGGTTCGAGGTGAAATTTGCAAATGTTGGCAAATAGTCATTCCCAGATAAGAGCCAGGAGCTGATCGTAAACGTCGGCTGATGCAGATAGTAATGGTGAGATTGTCAGTGTAGCCGTAGAGCATGAGGGTTTTGCAATGGATTGATGTGATCTTTATGAATATGCAATTCTAAAGGGTGGAAAGGTCATTTCACCCTGGCGCAACCCCCTGAGGGGTTTGTCTACGATCCATTAAAGGTCCAGTCCGAAATCTCAAATTTGAGATCAACTCCACGCTGATCATTTTTTTTCTTTATCGAGCACGTAGCTGTTATGGGATTGGTCCAGGTGAAGCTACCCCAGCTGAGGAAGATGCTGCGGGAGCCTGGTTATTCTGGAAACTGAACCATACGGAGGTATCGGACACGTGCGATATTGTTCATTGGTGCTTGGTAACTTTTTCCACCCCCCTTGTTTGTTAGTTTCTAAGGGTGCTCGGGCAGGAGTGCTGAAAGCCCTGACTGGAGACTTGAGCTTTCAAGGGGCAGGGGTTTCAGTTGAAGGGCCAGTCGAGAAGTAGTAGAAATAAGTGACGAAGGTGCTGAAGGTGTCGAAGGGTTAAGAAAAAGCTCAGCTTCGACCGAAGGGGTGGATGCAAAAGTGACGCTTGGGATGTTACAGGCTTAGGTGTGTATATATATATATATATGGTGTATATATGTATATATATGGGCCGAGGGGGGCTGATTATTCTTATGGCAATAAAGAGGGCTGACATTTGTGTCGTGTAATTTCACGACGGGGTTAATATGGAATCTGTATAAATTAGTAGGTACGTCCCTGCTGGATAATCGCGTCAGATATTAGAGGACGCGAGGGGGTGGCGGCGCAGGGGTTGAACGTCATGCAAATAGGGGTTGGGGAGAATCAGTATTTTATGTTTGTGGTCAGGAGCGACATAAACGTGAATATGTGTACTGGGTGTATAAGCCGTGTAAAAGGGGTTGCTGGCTGGCTCGGGGGATGGTCAAGGGGGGGTGCAGGTTAGGTAACTTACCCCTATAATTATGAGGGTGCGATAATACCGGGACTCCTGGCCGGGAAGGCAAAGGTAATAGGGCGAATCGATGCTCGTTCTGGACGGTAGAAAAAAGAGGCAGCCAGGGAGATAATGAAAGATAGGGGTGGATAACAAAAATTGGAGAAACCAGATACGGCGATTTTGCCATTTTTTGTTTTCTGTTTAACGCTTGCGTAACCTGCGATTTGGTAGATTTTGTTGTGATTCCGCGATTAAGGAAAAAAAAAAAAAAATTGAGAAATATCAAAGTCAAAGGGAGGTATTAGATAAGTACCGAAAATCATCCGGAAGATGTCATTCGAATTGACAATGTCAATAATCTTCGATAGTATCGATACTGTCGATCTATCGATTACAATTCGTCAATATAATATATCGATAATTTTGCAATATTGTATTGTCAACAATATCGCGACTGGTAGCGTTCATTAATGCCAATAGAATTCTTTATTATATATATATATATATCTATATATACATATCTATATTTATGTACATTCTATCGTCCATAAATCCAGGTGATCGCCACGTGGTTTTCGTACGGGACTTAAAATAATTTAAGTGACGTCACTTCCCCAAAAATTATTCAAAAGACCATCGAAAGTTTTGCGTGAGGAATAGATTATTTTTTTTTTTTTTTGGTAAAAAATTAATTATCAATTATCACTGTCCCGAGCCATTCCCAATTGACAAAGACATTTGATTATTCCCATTAACTCGGAGGGTCGTTCGAAGCAACTCGAGAAGGGTCTAACAATAAGATAAAGCTAAGGGGTCCAGGGCGGAAGGCGGGAATGGGTCAAGGAAAGAAGTTAAGGTCAAAGGTCGCTCTCACGCCTCGTAAACCTTCTGCGAAACGGATAAAAATACCTTGGCAACCGGGGCCTGGACTCCGTGGGGTTGCTCCAGCGGTCAGGAAGAATTTACGAACTTTTTCCAAAAGTCCAGAACGGCGCGCCAAATTATATAAATAAATCAGCCACTAACTACCCCCTGCTAGGTTCCCTATAGTCAACCCTTGTAGGCACGAGGTGCGGCAGCACCCCGTGTCCCATGAGTCCTGCTCTGCTTTTCCGACCGGAGAAATTTGCTCTACGGTCCTGCCCTACCCTTTCCCCCCTCTCTCCATACCATATGTGATTACATACCTGCCGTATACGTATATGCTTCATACACTGTAGAGCCTGTACACGTAATAGGCTTTACACGTGGCGTGTTATTTAACTGCACACGTGTGCCAAACGAGTACGGAAAAATTCAAGCTAAAAGCACCTTAGCAATCCCTTTCGTTAGTTTTTGGATTTTCGGCTTTTTATCAAATTTTCACAACCTCCCGTCTTACTGGTTAATAATTTTCACCTTGTTCCACAAACTTTGTCTGTGTTGGTATTACTCTGCCGGTTTACGAGTCCTTTCAGACTTTATAGGGATTTTCTGTTTCGTGCGCGCACTCGTCTCGGGGGATGCTCGTTCGCCTCTTCCTGCGGCTCATTTCTCTTCAACTTTTTCCAGACTCTGAATTTCCCCCCCCCCTATACGTCTCCCTCGTACTTTGAAGACCCGAAGAATCTCATTCGACGTGTCCTTATTCTGCTTACTTTTTTTTTTATTTACATTTCCTTCGGCATCCCTTACGAAATGGTATCCCCGGCAGTCTTCATCCTCGTACTTCAATCCTATTCAAAATATCTTTTTTTTTTTTTTTTTTTTTTTTT
>NW_014333318.1:376032-386753 GCF_000341935.2 Cephus cinctus
ACTTCAATCCTATTCAAAATATTTTTTTTTTTTTTTTTTTTTTTTGAAAATTTCCCATGAGTAACTACGAGTGTATCGTCATACACGTAATGACAGAAACGTGTAAAATATTTTGCAAACCCATCAGACAGATCTTTCGGACTGATAAAAATTGTCAAAAAGTGATATCCCTGAACAAAAAACAGTTAGTAGATCATCTGAAATCGCGAATCTTCCCAAAGTGCCCTAATTCAACCCTTGTCACGCTTTTAACTTTCACTTTAGAACCGACTAACACGAACGATACCAAACGACCAAACGTCCCGCGTTCGCGATTAAAATCGTCGCGTGTCGTGAGGCTACAACTTTTTCAAGGTCACCGTAGCTCGAGCCCCAACCAAAAAAAACAGAAGGCATGCGTCACGGCGCCAAAAGAGACACAGATACTCCCGACCTACCCCATTAAAAAGTCACAAAGCATAAATCTCAAACTTCATAGCAAGTAACGTCGAAATTTCGAAAAATTGACTAAAATAAAGCGGAAATACAAACAGCCATGTTTAATCCCCTATAAAAATCATCTGGTACGTTATCACCACTGAAAACAAGCATTCATCCTCATCCGCATACTGACTCAAATAAATAATTAAAAAAAAAAAACGTAAAAATGCTCATTTCAACGCAATCTCGAAAATGCTTATTATTATCATTTTGTCAAACAGCAAGCAGCCAGCATTCAAGCCACGTATCCCGGTGCAGCATGAATGGTCCAGGAATAATCCCAGACTACGATCTGCATAACGTATGCTTTAAAATTGCGTAACTCACCGAGCCAGCCAGGCTCCGTGAGTCTAGCGCGCACAGTGCGTGCGTGCATTTACACGGCAGACGGGTACGGAAGTAGATACGTGAGCTCATAGTCAGCCAAATACGTGCGAGCGTTCTAGTTATTCTGGTTAACGAGAACCCATCTCGATCCGCTAACTGCAACAGCGACTCTACGACTGGCAGTCTGCTGCTCTGTTTGTCTCTTCTATTCGCATTGCCAGAATTTCCAGGCTGGGCTTTCTGTCTGTCTGGCGCCCTTATAACCTACACTACTAGGCTATTTCGGTAAACCAGTCCGTCCCAAGTCTGTCTCGTATAGCCGCACGTACTACCCACCCAGCGCGTACCGAGGAGTTTCCGTATGCAAGTGGGCTAATCATTCCCGATAGCTATAGCTATACACAGAGTTATAGGTATGTACAGTTAATTATGGGCTTTGTCAACTGTTATGGTCCATATTGATTCCACAGGCAATTACGATCCTACGGTTGGTCGTCTGCCGGGTGCCAATGTACACACTGTATACGGGGATGCTGAGGATGGACCGGATGAGTGGAAAAGGGGTTTGAGGGGGGTCGATGCACGTGTTAGGGGGGGTATAGGAAAGTTTCATTTATACAGTCGCATATGCTACGTCGTGATTTCTCCCCGTGACACGCGACGACTGACCACGTGTTTTCCTTTATGCCGATCGGCTTGAATGGCTGCTCGTTGCAGAAGCTTGCGAATTGCGTAATGCAGTTTGCGCCCGTCATTCGATCGCATCTCCCTCTGGCCCCTTTGCCGTAGACAACCGTCGCCGTTTGCGTGTAGCTCGTGTAATTATATCTTGCTACGCCCCTGAGTGCATTGACTGCACGGACGCAGGGCGCTACGGGCCAGACCGTCGTTGCGGACGCGCCTTGTTGGCTCGTGTACCTGGATTAGAATATCCGTTTGAAAATAATGAAGCTGCGTGGAAAATAATAAAAATTCGCAGAAATAAAGATTTTTTTGGAAAAATTATTTTCACGTTTTTTTTTTTTTTTTTTTTAGGACAATTTCGAATTTCACGTTCAACTCGTGTGCCAAATCTAATACGATTTGCTATATCTGTATATTTTATATACCTGGAAATTTACGAGGGCTCGCACTCCACCAGACTCCTCCATACGCTTTTATAGCTCGCCAGGAGTTTTCACAATTTTCTCGAGATCTTCTCGGAGACGCTTTTCCTTGGAGTTCATTGCTTTTCCGCACTCACAACATTTTATGACGGCCCATCGTACCATTTATCTGTACTTGCGCGTAAGTATGTATATATTGTATATTATGATACACGTAATCGATATATCCCTACTATAAGAAAATCTAGTATGTTAGGTGAAACACCCTATATATAATCATACAGGTGTATATATACCCCATGTATGTACTTGGGTACGGTGGAAATAAAAGAAGCCACGTAAATTGCCATTTTCCCGATTTTCATTCAGCTTCTTTCATTTCTTCATCCTTCAGAACCCCCGAGCCTCTTGGCATTATTTTTTTTGGGAGGAGACACAATGCGCGGTGTTTTAATGGCGATAAGCGATCAACGTCCCGACGCCCGACGTCGTCGCTGTATTTGTCGCTGGGAAACGCTTCTTGGTCCCATTGAAAAATTGCGGTGGTTTCTTTGAAAGTACGAAAAAAAAAGAAGAAAAAAAGTTGAACGAGAAAGAAATGTGGAAAATGAGGTAGAAAATCGTACAAGTTGCGAATAGGGCGCGTGCGTCCCACATCTGGCTGCTATTCGCGCGCTTAGGTCTCGTTTACAAGCGACTCTCGAAACTTTTCATATTAAATTTTCCTGGGAAAGATCTCAACGCATTTTCAACCTTGTTAGGAAGATTTTCTCATTCTCGCGGTGAACTCGTATGGGGTACTGTGTGCAATAAAGTATATGCCTTTTATAGCATGGAGATATATATCTGTATATAGTGTATATACTCGAGTCCACACTGTACGCATATACCTGTATATATAACTAGAGCGAAGAATTGCGGAATGACGAGAAAAACCTTTCGCCATAGATTGTGTAGGTAGTTTTCTATTGTTCGACCCGCATTATATTCCGCTTGCTGAAACGCGTCAGTTTACGTTTCGTATGCTGGAAAAAAAAAAAATATTTCGGAAAACGAGAACCTCTGGTGCATGTAACAAAAACCGTGCGGACATACATACGTATATACGTACATTACTTCAGAAAGTCATATTAGCCGACGGACAGTATCGTGCTGCAAAATGAAATCAGCAGAGTTGAGCGCTGTGACGTCATCGGCTTTATCATTTTTCTTTAAGGTTTTCTCGAGCGTCCTACGTTTGTTTACGTCTGCTTAACTCCGACTCCGTTGTCTTTGTTTAATGTTGCGTACAGGTATTCTCTTCCTGGCTCTTTCATTTTCTTCCCTTTCATTAGCATTTGCTTTACTTACCCGTTCCATTTTTTCTCTCCCTTTCACCCTCGTTAGAGCCACTCCTGTCGCGGAACGCGGGTCACGGGTCATACACAGGTCACAGGGCGCAGTGCTTGCTCCATGAGAAAGGAAAACATTCAACTTTGATATGCTTGTTAGCTCTGGAAAATACATTCTGGTAATGGTAACAGCAATGTTTACGGATTTGATTTGACATTTTTGATTGTCTGAAAAGTAAATCGGAGCTTTGTCATGGTTTGGCACATTGGTACGTTGTCACGGGACTTGGCACCGTTGCCAAATTGCTGTGTCTTTTCTCGATTTACCTGATCCGTTCTCGGTGCTGCAATTTGTAAGAACGTATTACAATCTTACTGGCCGGAGCTATTTATAGTTCCGTGAAAAGTCGCCATGGTTCGAGCGTCGTGCCGGTAGATGTCGACAGTGGCGCCCTCCCGTGCGGCGACGACGCGAGTAAACAGTAAATCGTCGTGAAATTTATGAACGTCGTCGGGTACGCTCAAACTTTTAACGCTTTTCATGAAAAGTTCGAAGCTCCGGCAGGATACTGGTTTCCGTGAAAAAAAGGAGAAGTACCAAGTCACAAAGCATCCTAGCTGCATAAGCGTAATTGAAACTTTAATGGATGCCGATGCGGCTGGCTTGGAACGTCAAGGGAAAAAACTAGGGAACTCGTGTTGTGCCGGGTGGAGCGTGGAAAGGAGCGCGGAGGGAATTAGGGGATAAAGGATAAGAGTGAGTGAGTGAGTGAGAGAGAAGAAGAATCGAGTGCGAGAAGGACAGAGGAAAAAGCCTGAGGCAAACGGAAAAATATTGCTCTGTGCAGTGCACAATGGGCCGTTGCAGCTGTCGTGTATATTTCAATCGGTGTTTAGTACGTAGTATTTATCAAGTGAATGTGGCTGCAGATTATTTTTGGCCTAGGGACTTTGCCTCGACTCTACCTGTGCTGTCACATTTTATACCCGGTTGTGAGTCCACTATTCTAATACAAAAATTCTCCCTGACTTGTCAGTCTCTCTAACCTCGAAAACAATGCCGCTTCTGTGCACGCGAGTGACTGTGGATTCGTTACGAAAAACAAATGACAAATCGGGACGTACCAACGGCTGCGTACGTTTGTCTACGAAGCAGTGTGGGATAGTGCGTGAAGTTGCCAAGAGAATATAAAGCGATGAGTGCTGAGGGACGTGGAGAGAAAATGAAGAGGGAGAGTCAGACCGCAATCATGATAAACGAAGACAACAAGGACTTCCTGTAAGCCTACAAGGTGGACGTCCTATGGCCCGCCTGTATACGGGGTGTCAAGAAAGTAACTTTCAGTTTAAATTCTTATTATCATTCCAACGTCATAAACGACGGCACTCCCGGTTTTGACTTTTATCGAACTTCCGTCAATACAATTTCGCCCTCTGTTGCTTTTCTCTCCGCGACTAGCCTTAGCATCTTTTTCTTCACTTTTTCATTCTCACTTACCGGCTGTTGCTTGACTATCTCTTACTTCATCTTCAGTCGCGATCTTCTCTCACCTTTCCTTCTTTTCATCTGTCCCTTTTATTTCCCAACTCGTCACAGACTAAAGAGTAAAGGCTGAAGTTATATCGAGAGCGAGAAGACTCCCAATCGGATTACGTTCGTCATTACAACTTTTCCGTTTTTCCATTCCCACGGAGTTCGCGTAATTTTCCTTCTCTCTTTTCTTCCTTCCTCTCTCCTTCATCCCATTAACATACTTTCTCGCTCATACCTCTGGATACGGATTCCGCTGGACCCAGAAATTATATCGTTAGCTACTTCAGGCTGGATTTCTTTATTCGTTTCTTTATTCGTCCTTTTTCTTCGTCTCCCTTCTTCGTATCTCGCTTGTTTTTCTCGAGCAACTTTCTTTCTGGCACACTGAATATTCCAAAAAATTTTTTATATCTTTACATTGAAATTTTACGTAAATCCCTAAGTAATCCTGTAAGTCCGTTACGCGATCTGAGTAACAAAAATTAAAATTTCACCTTCTGACTTTATTATCAGCTCAAGAGTAACACGCTTCAATTTCTTACTCCCGTTTACATTCTTCAATCTTATCGTCTCACCGATTCTCTCGCTTTACTCGAGCTGACTCGAACATACTATCTTTACAGTCAACCTGCCTCTTATCGTTATCTATACCTACAGGGATGGCGCAGGGAGCCTGAACCAAAAAAAAAAGATGTACCCCCGAACCATCGAGCCTAACAAAGTGAGTTTGCAGCCGGTGGATGAAAAGAGAAAAATAAAAAGAAATAACGGCTGAACAGGATAAACCGAAGGATATAAGATGCAGAAGAAGGAGACTCAGGAATGACAAAAGTAAAGGGCGAAACAGTTGGCACGGATCCCACTGGGATGCTGCGTACCGCAAGGGAGCAGGTAATCTTTGCGATTCTTGTAATCCACCTGATCTTTCCTCATCGGCTGTAATCATTGTAATCTCCTTGCGAAATAAAGGGCACGAAGGCTACTGCAGGGACTGACGCTCATTTCGCGGGTAAATCGAGAAATCCAAATTCACCGGCGGCCAAAAGGGAAATTTCAAGAAAAAGAAAATACAGCAATGCCGACGACCGTCGCGCTATTAGATTCCCTGATTGGCGCGCGGATCTGCACGTGCGTGTTTCAGAGTGTGTGAGTGCCGATTCTTGAAATGAGAATGCTTTCTTTTTTTTTTTATATTCTTTTTTTTTCCCCATTTCTTTTTCATCCTTTATTTTGTTTTCTCACTCTCTTCCTCACTCTACAGCCTCGTCGTGTCTTTTTTCTCTGTTCCCTCATCAATGGCACCCTTCGACCATTCTTCTCGAAGAAAAGAGCCACCGTAAACGAAATCCATAGGTCGATGTGAGAAATTGAAGCTAAGGACAGGAAAACTCAATCGTTGCTGATATAATTGATCCTCGAGGAAACTCTGTGAAATCCACGAAGACTGTTTCGCCTTTCGAACGTTTCAATTCAACGTTTCTTATATGTACGTATACGTGCAAGGCCAGGTACATTGCTCCTTTCTTTTTTTTTTACTCTACCTTTGTCATATCTATATCTATTTCTTGTCTTGCGACCTGCTGCTTCCTTTTTATTCTACCTCCTGTCTTGGATTCGCCTGGAACTTGCCTCGGCGACGGCGAACGCGAACTGTCACGAAGGATCCACAGGTCGTCGGTTAACGTTTTCTCGGGTTGAACAAATTTACTCGATTTCTCACGTTATATTCATCATTTTTAGGAACTCTTCGTCGCGGACGAGGAACGGGGATCACGTGGCAAAAATTAGGTATAAGGAACTTTTACGTAATTTGTGCTGCCGATCCTTTTCGATTTTCTTATCGAGTCAAATTCAAGATATATGACTGGGCTGTACCTTACGGACTTTTTTGACTTATGTAATACCTTACGTCATTTTCATTTCGAGATATCAACGCAAATGAACCATTTTCATTTGCGTTTTTTTTTTTTCCATTTATTATTGTGATCTGTAAATTCATTTTTTTCTCTCACAATTCGAATTTTACCTATTCGCCATAACTGCTAGATTTGTCTGACGAAACTGGAACGTCTCTGCTGCGTGGTTAAACTCTCTTTTCACTTTTTTTTTCTATCTCTTTTCTTTTTTCATATCACGTCACATCGGGATTTCTTTGAAATCGTCCAGGGAACTAAAACGAAGCGTCGTCGCGTGGCTCAATTGAAATCTCTTGGGGGGACCTTTGACTTTTGACAGAAAGAAAAATAAGGGATATGAAACCTTAGTGTTCGCCTCGCATTGATATCTTACGTAACGTTATATTATTATTCTGGATACTCGCCTGCGAGCAACGAGTATCGATCGATGTTTTTATTGAAAAACATTCATCCACGCGTCCTTATTTAAAAGCCACACCTTTTGTCTGTCGTAACACAGAAATGGCTGACCTCCAATTTTATTCGTGTTTAATCTACTTAATGCTCTTTAGTTGTCATATATATCAGACGGGTTTACTTGTACTATATACATATATATATATATATATCCTTTTCTATAATAATCTTCACTGAATTTCATTCTGTTCGAACCTCCTCTATTCGTTCTCTCGCTCGCACTCGCACTATATCTCTATCCAGTTTCTCTCTGCGATTTATTCGGTCGCCCCATAGCACTGTATATGGTATAATTTCGATAAAATGCTATTGAATAGCAACGTTTGAGTGAATGAGGGGAATAAAGATTTTACAAAAATTTTTATTCAGGGTAAAGGATTATCCGATAGGGAGTATCAGTGTAAAGATAAGGTCCTTAAAAGGCACTGAAATAAAAAATATAATTTTTACAGGACGAAGGACCATGCGGAATTATATATATATATATATATATATATATATATATATATAACCATTGAAATCCTTCTGTTAGATACCCAAGCGACAGTTAAAGACGATTAAAGAGAGGAAGGATTAGTAAGGGATGATCGAGGATCAGGAAGATGCTGCGGACGGCTGGGAAGGTTTCCTGAAATATTGGTAAAATCGACAGACGAAGTCTCTTACTTGGCTTCTTATGGGAGCCGGGGATAAGTTCGGCAAAAAGGACATTAGCGGGATTGTCGGTTGAGCAAGGGGAGTTTGATGAACCCTGGGATGGTCCAGGTTCATCTCCGTTCAATCCAGCATCCCTCGCACGGGAACCACGAGCAATCTCATCGCTGATTCATTCGGCCACGTATAAACACTTATGGTCTAATTACTTAGAATGCAATCAGATTGACTTCCGGTTACGACTTGGCTGGGTCTATTAAAGCTCGATTTGTGGAAAATCTTGATACCGTATATCGTGCGATGCTCGATTAACCTAATTAGCTATTGATTGATCGGCAGGTATTTATAACATGGAAATGAACACATTAACGAGGAGAGTAACTCGATATAGATAGATAGATAGATCACTAGTTGCGTTTTATTAATTTATTCGAAATCATAACAGCCCCTCGCGGTCACGTGGTATGCATACGTCATTTTTTAGTGCAGAATACAAATCGACGGATTATTCAATTACGAGAAATCGTATATATATTGAAAAGAAAATTTTCTTCTAGGATACGAAATATCCCTAGAAAAAATTTTCTAGTTACTTTAAAAAATACATATCGTTGTCGTAGGAGATAATTATAAAAGACATATCTTTCTGTTAAGAGATATGTTTTGCATGACCATAGGATAATTTTGATGTTACGAATATATTCTGATGAAATACCTTTTATTTACTGAATCTAAATTTAAAAATGTTACCTTCTCGATTTTATTTATCTATCTGTCGGCGCGTGATAACGAATCATAGAAAAATCTTGATAAATGAAAATTTTGCTTTCGTAGCTAAGCTAATAACGCGGAGCTTATTTTCCTTTCGTACTGAAGTCGTATTTCGAAAATTTGCTAATTTTATTTTTTAGGTAAGATTAACAGTGTTTCCTTATCGCTGAAAATTCGTTAGGTAATCATCACAGCAGTACGACAGAAATTTTTAGATTTCTCTTAAAAGTATATACAGCAACGGTCAAAAGTTTTGGCACGTTCGACCAACATTGCACTGTGCCGATACTTTTGACCAGCACTGTACATGCTTTACAGATTTATCCAATTGCATAAACAATAAATACTCAATGAAAAAAGCTGTACCAACTATGTAATATTTTTGTACGATTAATAATTGTTTTTTCAAGTGTGTTTCAAACTCCGTAAAAAATTTACTTAAGAAAGTATATGGCGAAAGAACGTTTCGTAACGAGCGGCCATATTGAATTAATTGTTCGTTAAGATACAAGAAAACCGTCTCTCGGGATTTTCAGTACCAAAAGGTATATCGAGAGGAGCGAGCTTAATAAGAATTAAATAATTTTCTTCTTTCCCCTTATACAAAATTTTGCTTAAAAAACTTTCATTTTCGCCTTACCATGCATTTTTACCTCTCACGTCTGACCATTAACGATACTTTCTACTGTCTGACCGAAGTAGCAAAAGATACTTGTCTCAGATCCAACGCAATTCCCGACAGCTTTTTCCTCGGATAATTACAGATCCGCCGACAGCCAAGACTTTCCGGTTCTTCATGAAATCTTCGACAGTGACGTCAGATTGAAGCTCAAACTATTTTATAGGTACTGTTTGGAACTTGTATCTCCCTCTCTCTCGTTCTCCCACACTTTACCTATTTCACTATTAGATTTCATCTTCCTCTAGTTTTCCTGATCTTCATCCTTCTTGCATGAAATACACTTTGCCAGCGGTATACCTCCTTCTAGGTGCACCTACGTTTTCTCTGGTAGACATATATGTATGTCCTTTATATACGTATATAACAGCTGGCTCTCTGGATTATCGGCACATGCGCTCTTCGCAGCGAAGAAGCGGATAGCCGTCGGCGTGTCAAAACCATTGCTCTTCAGTCGCCACTAGTACGGCGTGGTTCGCCTTGAGAACCAACGGGAAACCGACGGAAATCGACGGGACGCGGACACGTTTCTTACTCGATTGAAAAATTTCGCGAAAAGCAACAGATCGGCCGATTTGCCCAACAATACGAAAACTATATGCGGACGGTTAGTGAGATTCGAGAGTATTGACGTTTGGTTTTGACTTTGTAAACAAAGAAAAGCAGGGACAGCGTACACGGTGGCTCTGATGATTTTGGAGTCTATGGTTCGAGTGCTGGGCGTAGAGCTTCTCTTTTTCGTGACATTGTTATTACGGTTACTCTATATAGCTACTTGCTGCTTCGTACGGCTAAGTGGCAAGTTCTCATGAAGTGCATGACGCTTGTCGCTCGACCTATGACACGGTGACACGTGAGGGGTTAAGCGTGTGATAAGTGTTGTGAAATTAAAGGATTTAGGATTATTTTGGGGTAAATCAACCTGTTGGCTAGGAGGGTTGTGGGAGTTTGAGAAGATTTACGAAAACTCGTTCGATGGCTTAATTAAAGTTTTAAGGAGCTTGTAAGGGAATCAAGGTCGAATTATAAGGGGATATTTATCTATATGTATAGCGGGAAATTTTTTTTTCGAAAAAAAATTATATTTTTTTTTTCAATCGACAAGGCTTCTTAAGCATATTGAACGGCGATTGATCAAAAATTTGAGTGGCAAAAAAGACGTTTTTGCGAACGCGACGAAATATTTTACTCGAACTTTTTTTTCTTCTAATTTTCAAAAATTTCCTCGGAATTTCTATCGGACGCGATTACAAAACTTTCACCCTCTTTTTCTTAAGTTCGACCCTGTCCTCTTTCATCGCTCGTTTACTCTGTCCTCTTCTTACTTCGAATTTTCACATCTTTTCTCTTTGTCTTTCTCATTATACTCTTTCGCCCAGTTTTACGCGGGGGCGCGTGCCACCTTTTAATTTTGATACGTCGCCCGACACCTTTCGACCCCCACTTTCCACCCCCCCCCCCCCCCCC
>NW_014333318.1:386886-395261 GCF_000341935.2 Cephus cinctus
CCCCCCCTTTCCCCCCCCCCCCCCTCCCCCAAAATTCATCAGGTCGACCGGTTTCACTTGCCTCCAGGACGAAGAGACGCCGCGACGCCTCCCGTCCCGCGATCGACGACCGACGGGACGTCCACTTGCGGTGTCTCTCTGTTCCTCAGTCGCTCGTCGGACACGACGCGGGCTTCATCTACTTTCGTTCTGCTCGTCCGCGCAGTTGCCGCACCTGTGTGCTGATACGAAAAATCGACAGTACGTGCTCGCCTGACTGTTATCAATTGGTGAAAGCTCGTTTATTGGATACTGCGAACATGCACTTTAGGAATTTCATTATCGGATCGAGAAACGTTAGTGAAAATTATCGCATTATTATATTTACACAGTGATTGGCTGACGGGCAGAGAGATTAATTGGAGGACAAATTTATTTACGAATTATTATTATTAACGATATATACCACAGTGGGTAATAAGGGATATCAAATTTTTGTTGAAATCGTTGAAAAAAATTTTTTCGAAAAAATTTTCCTTTTCACGTTAAAAAAAGTTCCTTGCTCTCGGCTGTCTCTAGCTGCTGCGAAAGCTCATGGGCGACGTCGCCGTCGTGCTCGATCGTTCCTTGTATCTCATGTGTGTAGTCTCGTTTGTATGGCAAATATTAACTTGCACCCTTCACTTTCTGTTGCAAAAAATTTTTTCGAAAAAATTTTTGTTTTCACGTTAAAAAAGTTTCCTTGCTCTCAGCTGTCTCTAGCTGCTGCGAAAGCTCATGGGCGACGTCGACGTCGTGCTCGATCATTCCTTGTATCTCATGTGTGTAGTCTCGTCTGTATGGCAAATATTAACTTGCACCCTTAACTTTCTGTTGCAGAGTTCATGGCTGCGTCGTGTCACGAGTGTCTAACCTCTGCGTATACGGAAGATGAGAATTGGCGAGTGCGAAAAGTGAGAGGCGAAATTTTTATTTGGCACGAGCGAGAGGGAGGAGGCGTAGTGGGTGAAAGTGTGAAATAAAAAGAGAGAGTACAAAAATTTTACGCGGAAGCTTACGAGAAATTGGTTGTAACGGGGAGGGGGTCGAGGGTCGAGTGTAATTCGGAAACGAAAATCGAATTAAGATCCGGGAACGTGTTCGACGATGAAATTTCCGGGAAGCGAGGGATGAGTTTTTTTTTTCTTTTTTATTTTTATGAAAAATGAAGAGTGATGAGCCGCGAAGGAGGGGGGAGGGGGGAGGGGGGAACAAATGGTCCGCAGACGCTGCAACCGACTGGGACTACTGAAAATTTATGGGAATCGTGGAATTGGCATATGACAGTGAAATCAGCTGGATTTTTGTGAGACGCGGGGGAAGTGTCCAATCGTCCAGCTGTTGAAGTTCAAAAAGTTCGAGGTGTCACGTTGAAAATTTTTCGACTTGCGACGGTTCAGGAACAATCCGGTTCGTGGAAGTGTGAGCTGTGCTGGACTTTAGAGGGAAATTGGAGGGGGAATGCAAATTTTTTGTCAAAATTCAAAAAATTGTCTGGACTGTTTTTTCCTGTAATTTGGCCAATGTTAAGAAGCGCCAATAATCGTATTCGTTGCTGACGATTTTGTGAGTCCAAATTTTAACATAAGATCTTCATAAATATTAACATTTTTTAAATGTCGTTTAAAGTCGCGTCGAATCGAAATTTTCCTTAGCACGCTTCCTTTACTCTGTCTTGTTTAAGCGTTTTTTAAAAATATATACATAGGTTAGGACAGGAAGTGGTATTTTTGCCTTTTGCATTCTCATAGTCTCTTTCCAGGATTCACGAAGGTGAATCGCTCTGTATGGCAAATATTAACTTGCACCCTTAACTTTCTGTTGCAGAGTTCATGGCTGCGTCGTGTCACGAGTGTCTAACCTCTGCGTATACGGAAGATGAGAATTGGCGAGTGCGAAAAGTGAGAGGCGAAATTTTTATTTGGCACGAGCGAGAGGGAGGAGGCGTAGTGGGTGAAAGTGTGAAATAAAAAGAGAGAGTACAAAAATTTTACGCGGAAGCTTACGAGAAATTGGTTGTAACGGGGAGGGGGTCGAGGGTCGAGTGTAATTCGGAAACGAAAATCGAATTAAGATCCGGGAACGTGTTCGACGATGAAATTTCCGGGAAGCGAGGGATGAGTTTTTTTTTTCTTTTTTATTTTTATGAAAAATGAAGAGTGATGAGCCGCGAAGGAGGGGGGAGGGGGGAGGGGGGAACAAATGGTCCGCAGACGCTGCAACCGACTGGGACTACTGAAAATTTATGGGAATCGTGGAATTGGCATATGACAGTGAAATCAGCTGGATTTTTGTGAGACGCGGGGGAAGTGTCCAATCGTCCAGCTGTTGAAGTTCAAAAAGTTCGAGGTGTCACGTTGAAAATTTTTCGACTTGCGACGGTTCAGGAACAATCCGGTTCGTGGAAGTGTGAGCTGTGCTGGACTTTAGAGGGAAATTGGAGGGGGAATGCAAATTTTTTGTCAAAATTCAAAAAATTGTCTGGACTGTTTTTTCCTGTAATTTGGCCAATGTTAAGAAGCGCCAATAATCGTATTCGTTGCTGACGATTTTGTGAGTCCAAATTTTAACATAAGATCTTCATAAATATTAACATTTTTTAAATGTCGTTTAAAGTCGCGTCGAATCGAAATTTTCCTTAGCACGCTTCCTTTACTCTGTCTTGTTTAAGCGTTTTTTAAAAATATATACATAGGTTAGGACAGGAAGTGGTATTTTTGCCTTTTGCATTCTCATAGTCTCTTTCCAGGATTCACGAAGGTGAATCGCTCGTTATCGTAGGCAATTTAAAGTTTTCCCCAGGCCTGAGAATCGATCCAGTCCACCTGAAACGGCCTGTAGCTTCGTCGCCTCGGGCGTCGATCCTTCGGCTTCCTTCGGCGGGCGACGATTAAGCACGGCAAGGGGGTGCGATCTTTCAATTAATAAGACTAGCTCGTCTCCCGCGCGTCAGTTTAATTTCACGAATTAAAATCTAATCTCCGCGGAGCGCAATTCCGAGTCCCAAGTCCAGAATCATTGTAAACGGCAGGGAGGAGGCTCGATAAATTATCATCAGCCGGAAGCGGGAATGAATTTCGGATATAAGATAAAACGTGGAAATTTTTATTTTCAAATTTTTCCCGCCACCCACTCCGGATCTGTCAACGTGACGTTTTGTTGCCCTCTTTACCATACATGCCCTCTTTCCAATATCTCTTATGTTTTATTTCGTTTCTTTTATTTCCTCCCCCTCCACCCACTTTCCCTTCTTCACCAACCACCCTTAATTGCAATATGAAAATCTACAAAACTGTCTTCCCGACAAAAGTCCCTTTTTTTTTTTTGCTTTTACAACGTAAAGTTTTTTCAAAAAATTTTCCACTCCACGTTTTTCTCCTTTTCTTTCTTTCTTTTTTTAATGAATTTCCAAAGCGACGCACACGCGGCTCTCTCGGCTCATTCGAATTTCTCCGTAATTTTCAATGTAAATTCGCGGCTCGCCTCTGCCGGATTTCAGACCACGCTTGCACCTTGCAAAGGCGCAGCTTCGCCACGATTTTGCAGCTCGCGACCAAAATTCTCTGTCGTCGGGATCCTCTCGCTGTACGCTCTTTACCTGCTCTATACCTATATAAGCAGTAATTGGTAGCCATCCCGTAAAACGTTTAGCGATCCGTAATATCACAGCGATAGTAACCAATTAGAATTTCACGTATTTATGTGAAAATTCGTAAAATTCTTCCTTCCGTACTTTCCACTCTCACAGTTTCCCTATCCGATCCTAAACTGCAGCGTATCCACCATCGTTAATCCTGTCGCAAGGAATTAATCGAGAAGCTAAAATTTTCCGCTGGAAACGATCGCTCGTAATTCTCCTGGTCATTTTCACCAGTTCCCGTATACAGTATTTCACTGGACCCGACGGACCGGCCAGAATGGCAAAATTTGAGCCGCGATGCAAAACTGCGTTTTATTGTCAAGCGAACGAAAATAGGGCCGAGGATAAAAGATAAAAACGACTGTACCGACATGTTTATTTTCTGTTGGTGAAGATCGACTGGCAGCTACGGCACGCGAGGACCTCGTCGATCCTCTTATACGCCGCGTGCGATGCACTGAGAGGAAGGACTGTCCGAAGCGGAAGTCGAAGGAGCGGAAGTCGCCTTTTTAGCTGGGATTTAAAAGTCAAACGAGGACATGTATAAGATCTTGAGACGCGGCACGGGCCGCATGTTCGTTCTGAGTCTGGTGGTTTTGTCCCTGTTGCTCTGTTTGTATTACGTGAATCAGGCGCAGGCGCCGTCGCCGGTAACTGCCGGACTCATTAACGACGGGTTGAGACAATTTGAAAAGGGACTGACTTCCGCCCTGTCGGACTACAGTGAAGCGCCGGATGTTCAAGTCTCCAGCGCGACCTGCCCGGCGACGACTCTCAGAAAAACGGATATCGACGCGCAGGAGGAATTCAAGAATTTCGATTTTCAGGTGAGTGACGTCATTTTGACAAACAAAATTTTCTTATCGTAACGCCTAATTATATTAACGTAAGGTTAATCGGACAAGGTGTGTATTATGGTTTTTTTGCGGAAGTAAATTATATCGCAAATTGATCTCGCGAAAATTTATACCCTCTGGCCGAAGGACTCTGAGCGACGGAATGATAAAATCGTACATGTATATATATATCTGTATACAGAGGTTAGATCGATCGGCAGGAAGTTATTTTGAAACGAAGACGAAATTCCGTTGTTACTGAAAGATTGTGAAATCAAAAGTCAATTCTACGGAATCGACCAGAACCTAATGGTATTTTATGTGTTTCCTGAATAATTTCGAGGGCTCCTGTCCTACAAGGACCTTTGTCGTTATCCACAAAAGTAAATGCCGAGCGCGATAAATGAGCAGTGTCCATAGGGTGGATTCCATTACGGGACAAAAAAAAAAGGTGAAAAAAGGGAATATCCTTTTCAGGGCTACCAACCGAACCGCCGTACCGAGAGAAACACTGTGTGCGTTGCCACTGGTGATTTGTTTCGTAAAAGTATCAGGCGTCGCTTCGGTGTTCTTCGGCTCTTCTCGGCTATCTTCGACAAGCGAATATGTATATATATATACAGTCTTATATGTGAACTCAGCCACGTTCCTGCATTTCTCAAACTGCTTGTAAAACATGCATAGCGGTTTTCTAAGAAAAATCGAAATTTTCTGCGTCGATCCCTGGAACATGAATTTTAACCTTTTTATGGAATTTGAATCTTCTTTTTTTTTTTCAAAAACAACTCCCCCCCTTTTTTTAGGTGATTTACGCCAAAATTCTTTTTCATTGCTGTCACTGGTGTAATTGGCATATATATAGACTGTACTAGGTATACACAGGGGTATCGATATACTGTATTCGTATGGGGTGTTACAACGTTAAGGGTGTCAGACTAAGTCAGGTGGCAGACTAAGGGTTGACGATTGTCGTTCGCATGGAACTGCTCGCATAAAATTTGTCTCGGCGGATAAATCAGATAAGGGTGGCCTCACCCCCGTGAGTGGTCACCACGATTTTTCGGATTAGGGGATGAAAAAAGAAACCCTTACTCGGTATACTCGACAGGTGGTAATATTTTGGTGTCAGCTGCCCCTCGAAGGAACCTGCAGGAAGATTAAGATCTGTCTGTTCTGACGATTTTCATCCCTTAATTTAAGGGGATGAAATGCTTGATCGATTGGGACATTAGACACGAATTATGAAGCCGCCCCTATCTTTGGATGGCTCAACGGTACTGGCATGTCATTTGCGATGTACAGTCGCGATAAAAAAGAATCCTCTTTCAACTGCATTGAATTATTTAGAAAGATGTCAGTCGTGACCAGTGTCGCCGTATTGGACGGCTTTTCGAATGTGATTTCAAAAAGAAAAAAAAAAAAAAGAAAAGTAGAAATATCGACAGAATATATTTGAGGATTCGCACGAAGGTTCATTTCGGTCGATAACGTTTAATAATTTCTAGAACGAATACGCGAACCGTTCAGTGACGGAATAACGTATCATCAGAAAATATGATTTTATAATCGAGTCGATCCAGGAAGAAATTTCATTAATTTATGACCGTTAGCTCATTTAAATTTATAATTCATACGGAATTTTTTTTTAGAAAATAAAAAAAAATGTCCTATTTTTACGATTTTAATATTATATTTTGCTGGACCTTTTTTTGGAATCGGTTTTAGTCTTCGAGCTTTTTTTTTCGACTTTTTTATCAAAATTCATACCCAGGTTTTACTATATGGCTAATATACCTAGATAGACCACGTGCTCCTAGCCGATTTCCCGGAACGAAAGCAGTTTCAATTGCGGTTTCGACGTGTCGCATTCTCCGAATTGCAGCTACTCCGGCCGGAAGTACATGGGAGTGGACGAAAGTGCATTTCCCGGGAGGAGAAAGCGAACGAGTACGTAGAATCAAACCGAGATTAGCGTATCGATCTGATTTCCAACTTGTATTCGGGATGGTCGGTGGGAAATATTTAAATTTTCCTTAATGGAACTACCAACAATAATACGAATAAATTTCGAATTTTTCAATAGCTTTTTTTTTTGTCAAAAATCAACTGCACGTGCAGGTATAAGTGCTATTGCGAATATCATTATGTGTGTATATACAGGGTGTTCTTTATGAAACGCACTGTAGCAACACCGTTGCATTCCTTGTCAAATTCTAATAAATACGTGTATTTTCATTTTTTATGTCATATATCAAAATTTCGAGATAATCAAGATTGAAGTTGCAGTAATGCGACCAATCAGAACGCGTTTAAACGGAGCGTAGATGACGTCGCGAGCCAGCCCGCAAGGCCTGCTTACACTAGGCCAATAACACTAAGAGTATCGTCGTTGTGTCCCTGTTTATCTGCATGTAATTGAGTAAGATACAAGAGACGATACTCTTAGTGTTATTGGCCTAGTGTAAGCAGGCCTTGCGGGCTGGCTCGCGACGTCATCTACGCTCCGTTTAAACGCGTTCTGATTGGTCGCATTACTGCAACTTCAATCTTGATTATCTCGAAATTTTGATATATGACATAAAAAATGAAAATACACGTATTTATTAGAATTTGACAAGGAATGCAACGGTGTTGCTACAGTGCGTTTCATAAAGAACACCCTGTATATACACACATAATGATATTCGCAATAGCACTTATACCTGCACGTGCAGTTGATTTTTGACAAAAAAAAAAGCTATTGAAAAATTCGAAATTTATTCGTATTATTGTTGGTAGTTCTTACACGGTAAGTACGAGCAAATGAGGAATTTGTGCGTAAAGCTCTTCTCCTCGTCCCTTCGTTTCCCTGACTCTCTTCAATTTTCACATCCTCCCGATTACTCACCTGCTGGAATAATCCTTTCGGAGACACCTCCGTGCTCCTTCGTATCGGCATAAGCGCGCCTGACTCAAATTTCACATTCTTAGTCGTTAGAGCCTGCGCCCTTTACGTTCTTACCTAATTACTTTATATTCTACTTCGACTCGTGCTTCAGCCTTTTGATAGGCGCGATTGATTATCCGTGATGTTTGATACTAAAAAAAAACATGTTCAACCCGATTTCACTTCAATTATAATATTTCTGCACGCCGTACGATAAATGATTGCCAGTTGTACCAGAGACACACGGAGCTCTCAAAATTATTTTTTAAAATTACTATTTAACTCTGTAGCCTATATTCTATCGTCCTTTGAATTACCTGTACGACCGAGTCCCTCTAATATTGAAATTTATAAGATTTCTACACGTGGTCGTATACACCTGCCAGTTACTCTCTGCTACATACGTGTATATTTCCGTACGAGGAAGAATGTGACAAAATGGCGGAAGTGCCAGAAGGCGATGAAGTATAGACCGGAAGAGGCCGGAAGGCGTTCTGGCTCATCCGTAGGAAAATTTGTTTTTCTCGCTTGGCCAAGTAGCCGTTTTCCTGTGTAGAGAGGTAGGGGTGTAGGGAGTAGAGCAAGAGAGAGGGGGAGCAAGAGTGAAGAGGGTTGTGGAGGGTTTAGACTTTGGAGACTGGTAAAATGGTGGGCAGACAGGGGAGAGAGAGAGAGAGAGAGAGAGAGAGAGAGAGAGAGAGAGAGAGAAATCTTTTGGGTCCGACCGACATTCGGCGACCCCCCAGGCCTAAACCCCACAGCGATTAGGTACGGATAGCTTTGCTCTTGGTGCCTCGTCGCTGTCGGGCTGGCCTCACTAGAGGGAGAGAGAGAGAGAGAGAGAGAAACGAAGGCAACGAACGTGCAATTTAGGGATTGTCTCCTCTCTTCTCCGACTGCATTTCGCAATTTGCTTAAGCAAACATTTCCAGAAATTCATATCCGCCCCTCCCCC
>NW_014333318.1:395344-399280 GCF_000341935.2 Cephus cinctus
CGCTCCAGCATCTTCCGTCCCACGTTCTCGATCTTCTCTTCTCCGTCTCTCTCGTCCTCGATCCTTTACCCAGCCAACTGAGACTCTCGGTAGCCCCTGCCAACCCCTTCGGCTCCACTTTCATCCCTTAACTGGCGGGTCTGCCTGAACGCGCGCTGCTCTACATGGATTTCGTATTAGATTTTCCCGCAACTTGACGAGTTCCGCTCGTGAATTACGACGACAGAGCGGAGAAGCCTCCCCTTGTTGGGCTGAACTGCCCCAATTTCATCCCTTGTACCAGATAAGGATTTCACTGGTGCATTACTATCGGTCCGCGCACGTAACTCTTGATTTCCAAAAATTTCTTCTTTATTACATTATTTCACAGTTAGGGGATCTTTGTACACTTTCGGTAATGGATAGTTTTTTTATTTTTTATTTTTCGAAATTTCATCCTTTTCGGTCAACCTCAAAAGTGTTAGGTAAATTCATCAGGCGCTATCTGACGTCCTCTGTTCGGTATACGGAGTGAGTTATGTTTTTGAAGGGGGGAAAAAAAAAAAAAAAAAAAAACCGTTACCCTAATGCACACTCTGACGAAGTCGACGGAGTAGAAGAGGGTAGATGCTTTGAAACGTCTAGTAGTTCAAAGCCGGGTACGTGAAATTTTGCCTTTCTCTTGCAATCCAGCCTCAATTTGTTGGGAGCATCCAAAGGGAAGAAGACGTATATGTATAAGTATAGTATACGGTCGGATAAAAAAAAAGTGGATGGGTACATAGATAAAGAAAAGGGGTTGCATCGTTATCAGGCTCCAGAGCGTCCCGACGCCTTTCACTTGTGTTTATATTCTTGTTACCAGATCGTCAGCCTTTTTTTTTTTTTTCAAATAATTTCTCTCTGATCCCATTCTAACCTCCTTTCTGAAATCAGACCGGGACGCAGGCAGTGTACACTTGCCAGATCAAAGGAGCCGCCAAAGACGCTCTCAAAGAATTCAGCGTCTCTCCATCTTTAACGTCAACTTCCTCGTAGCTTCCTCCACCGTTCCAGGCTACACGGTCCTCGTTTGCCACGGCATTCGGATTGCATTCCGCTGAATGCGGATTGTGAAAAAAGAAGTCCTGCGCCTTTGAGTTTTTCCCCGCGAATCGTCGCCTCGATTCGTAAAAGCATTTTTCCCGGAAATTTTTACGGTTTGCCGTTTCCGTCTGCGGGCCGACCCCCACCCCTCGTCACCCAACCCCCAACTTCATCCCCTACATATTCATCTGCTCTCCGCACGGTGACGTCACGTATCTAATTATTATTATTATTATTATTTTTTTTTTTTTCGTAAATTCACCAAATTTCAAATTTCACCCAATGGCCCCGTTTTATCCCTCCCGGGATGTTGCTCCCGTTTTTCCCCGTAAACGGGCTAATTTCACGAGTGGAAAAAGCCGCCGGTCGAACAGCCGTATGTCCATTAGCGGAAATAGCGGCTGGCGCCAAATGCACAATGCGCACTTAACTACACGTAGACAGAGCGAAACCGCAATACCAACTGATCGGTGCCGTTCGAGTAATTTTCTTCTGCTTTAAGGTTTAAGTAGCGGCGGTCGTTTTCCCCAAGTATTACGTGATACAGGACCGACACGGACTTTAAGGGTTGTTAAGAACTTTTCTTTTGTTACTGCCTGGACTTCCTTCGAGCTGCTCCACTTTCTTTACGAAGTGCGAATAAAGGTCTTTCCCTGATACCAAAATGGCCGACCAACCGTATGTCATCCGGCAAATGGACAGTAGGGGTGTACCAGCCATTTACGTGAAAAATCTCGCCCACCTTTATTACACTGTGCTTAACCGTTACTGGCTGGTGTACTTACTACCTACCCTTAAAACTTCGTACGATCAACCCTCTCATTCCGTAGCCGCACTCGGATACCGCATTATGGCGTCGAAAGGCAATTCCAGCCTTTACGATCCGATGGCTATTGGCTATTTGCTGTTTACCGTTTACTACCCTACTTTCTGACTCAGTCATTCCCGGAGTCAACAGAGTCGCTTCTTGCGGTCGCGATACGACTTTGGAAATAAAGACGAACGACAGGACCACTTACCCTTAAAAGGTCGATTCCAGCCCCTACCCCTCCACGGAAAGAGCCCTCCACGACTATTTTTCATCTGCTCATACGTCATGCGCGATAACAAATGTTTATGTAAAATACGTATAAAACGAAGTCTTACGGATATTGCATAAGGGTTGAACCATCCGTATTGTTTACGTGTAAATTTAAGGTGTCACTATATACAGCACGAGAAATAACGTTAACGTGTGCGAATCTTACGGAACGGACGTATAGAGGGAATTGCGACCTACGATAAGCAGAGACCTCTGTAGGAACGTTTCTGCACTTACGGCGTAGCGATTAGAGCGCGATGCATGTAGGGACCACCTGCCGGTACCGGAAGTCCAAAATTACATGGGGCACCATTACTTCTAACCGTAAAGGCTCAATCGTCTTCCGTCGTCGACTGCGACGGCACTCGATGCCTCCGAGCATTTTATGCCGTTTATGCATCCGTCAACTCCGGCGTAGACGCTTCCATCTTCCATTAGCGCTACTTGAGATCCCTGCTAAAGGAGCATATCCGGTGCCGTCGCGACGGCATTTGACAGATCCGCAAACACTTCCTAGACGAGTGCGCAGAGAGAGAGAGAGAGAGAGAGAGAGAGTATTAGTCTGGAGATTCCTCTTAGAAATAGGACCCGGGGTTAGGCGAGGAGACGGGGGGACGGAAAAGCCGGAAGTGCTGTAGGTTTAACCTCGATGGTTCGATGCCAGTCAGTGCCACCTTTTTTGACCTTTTTTTTTTTACTTTTTTTTTCTCTCTCTCCTTCAATGATATATAGCGCGATTGGGGTAGAAGGGACTTCTTTATGCTTCCAGCCCTTCCCCGGCGATTCGCGACCCCAGTTCATCCCGGGGACCTCGTGATGGATCGGTTAGGACGTTGAACCTGCGGACTAAGCCTCTGGCGTTTTTTTTTTAGGAATTTCTTGAAAAAGAAAAAAAAAACTTGTACCTTTATCAGTGCTCATTCTATGTTATATTTTGGTATTTTTATATTTACGCATTTTTAAACCACTATGATTCCTTCTGGTTTCAGTATTTACAAAAAGTATGTCAATTGTCACTTTGCAACGTGGAGCCATCGGTCCTGGCTATTCTATCCAGACCGGAAAGATACTTTAGGAAGACCCCCTTCGCTTCAAATCCAAACATGGTCAGCGGTTTCTATATATATATATATACTCCCGTCAAAAATGCATATCTAATAGTGCACTCGACTTGCATTTCCCAATAAAAGCCTCGTCGGCCTTTGCGCATATCTCCAGCACCTTTCACGTTCACTTGCCCGATGGAATTTCATCCCCTCGACTCGTAGACGCGTAGCTCCTCAGAATTTCTCTAGAGTTCTCGACTATAGCCCCTTCGCCCTTATTCCATACGGATAAAGTACCTGCCTCGGAATTCTCATGGTCGAGTACGGGGGGTGGGGGGTGGGGGGTGGCTACCTCAGTCCACGAAGAAAGAGCTTCGATCTCACGAAGGGTGTGTTAAACCCTATAGGAGTCTTCAATCGACCCCATGACTCGGGGGGGTGCCGTCACCAACCCCCCTGACGATCCTACGGACCAGGAGGACTGGGCCGAGGAACAGCGAGAAGAATTCCTTCCTCCTACTAATTGCGAACTCCACTCGCCAACGATCCGGCAAATCCTTAGGTGGTTCGCGGTGGCAGATATAAAACGAACGGTAGCCGAGGGGGGCGCATCGACCGATGTAAATGCCGCCCGCAGCTTTTTCGCGTTTCATCCCTTATAAGCGCAAGAGAGGAATCTCCTCTCGCGCCTCTTCCGCAACCCCTATCTACACCCTCTGCCAGCCCTCTTCCTTCCGCCACGCC
>NW_014333318.1:399565-400695 GCF_000341935.2 Cephus cinctus
CCACCTACAAGACTCGGACAACTTTTCCACGCGCATCCATAATTCATGGGACATCTGTCCTGAAATATAAATTGATTTCTGTCCCTTCGGCTGCCAGCAGGACCACGAGGCTGGCGAGAGTCCGAACGGACCGATACAAACGCGTATCGACCCCCTTTCGAGGATTCGTATTTACTTCGTACCCGAAACAGACGACAGCGAGTGGGAAAGAGAGAGGAAATTGTTATTGCGACGAGGGGGTAATTTTTTTCACGGGCCATCTGTGCACGTTAGAATTGTCTAGCAACCCACGTGATCCCTTTCTGCCCGTGTTTCGGAAGTGCAGTGCCCACCCGAGTGTCCCCTGGATGCAGTTCTTGATATTCCAGGATCAGCCGAACCAGCTCCGGTGAGGAATTTCGATTTTATAGCCGCGCTTCGGTTCCGCTGCGTTGTCTTTACCTGACGCTCGCTCCGATCCTCCCTGCCTCTCGTTCCCTCCCGTTCGTGGGTTCGTTGCCGAAGGCGACGTCAGTTCTCGGTTTTTCGTTATCGGTATCGAGAGCTAAGAGAACACGGTTACGCTATACGGGTACATAGTACGTATCCGTATAAACCGTGCCGTATAAATATACATTGACTTCTACGGACTGCGTATACACAGTGGTGAATTCAGTTACACGCAGGCCCTTCGATAAGCGACTGTAGATCAGCCTGCAGATCCGTGCGTCCACTGGCCGTTTTACGAGCCACCCTTCTCGGCCCCGTTTAACCCCAACTCGAGAATGCATTTCGCTGTACTTATTTCACTCGGTATTTAGACCGCTGAATGCGTCTCAGACGTAACATTAATGGTGTCCTCGCACGCGATTCGCGCTTCCTCCCACGTCCTCTCTGGTAAACCTACTGGGGTTGTTGCCCAGTCACTCCTTTTTTTTTTTACAGACAGTTGCCCTCTCGCGGATACCTACGTTAGTCACGTGTAGTATATATCTATAGAGGAGCGAGAGACGATTGTACACCCTTCGCGATAGGGGATGGGCCGGGACACGTGTGCTTTTGCTTGATCTTTTTCCCAAGGAACCAGTGCCGATTGCCGCGGCGTTGTCCTTTGTGGGGTTTGCCGATGTGCTACGGTGAGAGGGGGTGAT
>NW_014333318.1:400848-408867 GCF_000341935.2 Cephus cinctus
ATGGGGGGGGGGGGTTGGCGGCGTCGGGCGAAAGAACTTCAATTTATTAACTCCTGGTTGTGACGTAAGAAAAAAAGTGAAAGTAACGGAGGGGTGGTATATTAGATATCTCGATTTTTATTAATTTTTTTTTTTTTCAAACTCTGCTGGAAACTCGTTTTCTTTTTCATATTTTTTTTTTTGATATTCTACGCTTATTCAAGCGCTTTATTCGTTAATCGAACAGTTACTCCGCGTAATTATTCATTTTTATTCGTATTTCGTGTTACAGCGAACATTTGGTTTTTACTTAATTTTAATAATTTTTTTAAATGTTACCTACCTTACCTTCGGACGCGATTATTCTGTCTGGAATCGACTGGAATATGTATGTTTCGATACGAGATTTTCTTTGTGTTTGTCTGCGTCGCGCATGTATCGCTTTTTTTTTTTATTTTGGAATTTCACTCCGAAACGCAGGAATTGCAGTTTCGAAATTACGAGGCACCGAGATCCCTTTGCTCGTCGTTGCGGTTCACGATCGTCAAAAAGAGCGTCGGACGTAATAGCGAGAAAATTTCGAAGAATAAAGCGTCGGGCAAGGAGTCGCAGGGTTTTTGGCGCACTGGCAATAAAATATTCCCTAGATCCGTCTAGTTTTTATTTGAAAAGTCCCTAGCCCCGAGCTCCCACGAGAGGCACTCGGTAAAGCGCAATATACCCAGTTGTATTGTTCTTCAGGTTGTATGGGGTAAATAAAAATTTACAATATTACATCCCTCATACGTAACTACCCCTTTGATGCTATATGACCATGTAGCATCGACATACGTAAGCATGAAAATTTATACACAGCCAGGATATTCGAGCCGAGGGGAAATACCAGCCCCCTCTATACCCGGTACTGCGGAACTACCGGAACTACCCCTATTTCCAAGAGGCGTACGTACCCGGGACTGGGGAAACTTGGAGGTGTATTTCTTAGACGTCCCAGCCCTATCAGGGCTCGTATATCAAGATCGGATGATTAACGAGGGCTGCTAAGTGTCGAGGTCCGGAAAGCAGCATGTCTGCCTTATTATTAGTTAGCCTCCAAGAAGGATTTACTCGGTCACACAGGCTTTAATTGGCTTTCCTTGTTCGGGATCCTTTTTCATTGGACGCGAGAGCTTAGTCACCCTCGGGAACTCGACTTCGACCCCTGCACGGCCTACGGCCACTTCCACACGGTTTAGCGCTGCATACAGCCACTTGCCAGGGTTGGTGTGTAGTCGCCATTAGAGGGACCGAAAGGGGCCGACGTCTTTTCTTTCTTTCTAATCAACCCTTATTCTAACCAATGACCCACGTAGCCTGCGTCTCTTATACGGGTTCGCCGTGCTGGCGGAGGAACTCGTTATTCTCGCCGGGGGAGGAAAGTTTGCGCGAATCTTCCTGAGCCATTTTAACGAAGCCAATAAACTGGGATTTCGCGTAAAACGTAAAGGCGAACTCGCTGCGAGAACTCCGTTGCATTAGGTGACTTTAAGCTTGGTAACTTCGACGCAGACTGTATATCTACAGAGACCTGTAGAGATCTGTGTATACGTATAGAGACCTTGTGCAGTATTGTACAGGTGGTTCAAAAAGTCGTTTTTATAGACTTCGTGAAAAGTGTGTACCCGAGTGTAGTTGAGTTTTTAGAACTTTTTTGTAAAAATGAAAAAATTATTTAAAAAAAAAATATTTATTCACTTCCAAAATATACAAGCACGCTCGTGGAATTATGTATCTTGTTCCGTCCTAGTGAATTTATGTGGTTGAAATTTTTATCTTAATTGCCTGTACGCGTCCTTATCTTGGCTGATAACGTCGATAAGTCAACATGCGATTTTACGCTCGCGTCTGCTTCGACGTAAGGGCCGTATCCAGCATGCAACTGCATTGGATATCGCGTTCCGGCTCGGACCATGCAATTTTCACTGCAACGTGCAATTGGCCGGTCACGTGCCGATGATACAGCACGATAGCAGGATATGCGTTTACGATAGGTGAATTAATAATTTCCGCTCGAAAAGGCACTTCCGCCATTTGTTAAAGGGAAATCGTACGGAGGACACGACGCGCTCTTATTAATCTCGCGCGGCCGTTTTCTTTCTTTCTTTTTCCTTTGTCGAAAAATAAAGAGTCGTTTATCAGAGAAAAAAAAATTTCCGAGGATCCACCGGGGAAACATTCGTTCCAGCAGTCCCTGGCCGGCGCAGCCTCCAGCGTCGGATGCAACAAATTTCCGGAGATCAGAACGAAGAGGGCACGTACGCGTAGGAGCAAGAGAGATACGTCTAGGAGATGAAAAAAATAACAGCAGAGAGATTCAGGACGAATGTGAAAACTAACGTGGCGCATTGCGTAATAAGAAAATCCAAAGGAGTGTGATTTTTCAAAAATATTAATTTTACTCAAAAAT
This sequence comes from Cephus cinctus, assembly GCF_000341935.2. Lineage (NCBI taxonomy): Eukaryota > Metazoa > Arthropoda > Insecta > Hymenoptera > Cephidae > Cephus > Cephus cinctus. The sequence continues at coordinate 403,274 of NW_014333318.1, forward strand.
ATTTTTTTTCGAGACTCCCGCCAAACAATGGGCTCGCCCAAGAATATCATTGACGAATCAGCAGCCCCTAATGGCAGGCTAAGAGGTGGCAGCTATGCCAGGAATACTTGAAAGGAAGTACCGTAAGGGCTCTTTTTTCGCATCCACCGAAGGGCGATGATTTTACGCAGGAAATGCATGCAGTTCCACACACGTTTCACATACCCTGGAGTGTCATAGGGACCTAGGGGTGGTATGGTATAGGCTGTAGGGTGTAGGTTGTCGGGCTATGGAATATTGCAGGGTGGAGGATGAAGGTGGTTAACAGGCGTAACGAGCGAATGACACTCCTGGCAGTCATGCAATTACGGATAATTTGACTGAGTTGCCATTGAAAAAGGCACTGGGGGCACGTATGCGTGTACAGCCAGATATGTACATTATTCAGTATATAATATGTATACAACGAAGAGACGTGCCTGTTTTGACGTTCCGTCCTCCAGCGTGCTTCTGACGTGTTTTGTTTCTGCAAATAACGTTGGCAGGCGTGACAAGGAAACGTCAGATTAGTCGCGTGCCAGGGCACGTGTCATTCGTTTGTCGGTGGGTCGTGACTGGTTTGCGATTTCGACGAGCAAAATTCGCGATAAATTCTGTACCGTGGAGGCTCGGGGGTGCGGTCGACGGGGGAATGGCAGAAAATAGATACTACCCATTGCTTTGGTATTGAGGATAGATTTTTTTTTTATTAGAAAAAAATTTTTTTTCCAGCTCGAAAAAAAATTTTTACCGTACTCCGTGTTTCTTATCGGAGCAGGCAGCTCCGGGTGTCTGGCGGCTCCGTCTTAGTTTGGTGGATTATTACTCGGCTCGTGCTTAGACACGGTGCTATCGCGATTTCTGGCAAACTTTCCATCGATACCGGAGAGTCTGGCTCGGCGGTTGGAGCGAGGAAAGTTTTGGCGGTGTTTGCCAACGAGAGGGAGTGAGACAGGTAGAGGGATATCAGATACTTATTGCAGATGTACGGACTTGTAGCTTTACTGGTAGTAGACAGAAGTCTGTAGGAGTCAGAAGGAGTTATCCTGTCGGGCGTAATAACCTCTCGTGGAGGCATCGCTGTGACATTGAAAAAGGAGCCGCATAAATCAGTGGGGATGTTGCGGAAAGTGAAAAAAGGCTTTGTTACTTTGCCAGGAGGAAGTCTGTTTGCTCGTGAAGGATCTGCCGGGTTTTAATGAGTAGCGCTGCTATATTCGCGTAGACCGGAGAGGAGTGGGAATGAGCATGTGATGGTGGGATTTAGCGCGTATGGGATATGGGGATAAAAAAAAGATAAAGAAAATTTTTTTTCACCGATGCTCCGTTTACGATTTTCTGATTCGCTCGGTGAAAAAGGCTCTTGGGTTACTTGATTTTTGGAGCTGCGGAGGGGGGAGAGAGAAAGAGGAGATCTGAGGGAAATTTCGACCGCGTCTATGCAATATGATCTCTTGAACCGACTGGACTTGTAGGTGGCTGCTGAGGTTTTCAGAGATTGATTCGATTTTTCAGAGGAACAAATTTTTAGCTTCGTTGGAAATCTTTGAACTTTTTTTTTCGAAAAGGGGTGTTCTAGTGGGACGGGTCAGGAATTCTTAAAGAATCCAGTAGGCGAATGGTCGGAGGCTGCCCCAGTCTATGTGGAAGTTTGATGGGCTCAGTGGGAGGGAGGGTTGGGGGGTAAAGAAGTAAATTTGAAATGGAACTCGAGATACCGGAACAGTACGTGGGCATCGACCATTTTAGGGTTTTATCCAGAGCGCAAGGGTTTCCACGTGGGAAAATTGTAATACGGTTTGCGTCAGTTGGCAGCCCTGCGAAGAGAGGGTTTAATCAAGGTGGCGAGGGTGGAACCGCGCCCAACCCTTAATCCTCTATAGGGATCAGCAGGTCCCGCGGGAACCAGCAGCGCTCAGAAGCCTCGGCTACAGCCCTTGCTGCATATCAATTTGCTCTTTTACCGAAGCCGCCCTTCTTTACCCGTTTTTCATCTTTTTAGGAGATAGTAAAAAAATGCCTAATCACCTCAAAAACAAAAAAGTTAAAAATTACCAACGATAATAAGACACGGCTAAAAAGTAATGGTGAGCAAAACGAGCGAATGGTAAAATTGAAAAAAGTCACTCCTATTACGCTTTCCGTTTTTGGAACCAAACGATACGCGAAACGCGAATCGAACATTATTTGGAAAAAAACTAAAAAAAAATAGAGCAATCGATAAAAAGCGTCGTGCAGTCCATAAAGCCTCCATAATTCCGCCAAGCGACGTTCCGTTCGATTTGACTTTATTGGTTTATGTATTTTGGTAAATTGTCCCATCATTCCCATCATCGCTGAACCGAATGGTGCTTTGCCCTTTGGGCACTCGTTAACACGAAACCCAATTTGATATTTTCCAAAATATTTTTCAAATCCCGCTGAAGCATCTTTTTTTCACTTTATTAAATTAAATTCACTCTCGATCCGCGTGGATCGGTAAAAAAGATTTATTAATAAATATTCCCAGCATTAATGTTACAGATATACATTTGAAAATTTCGTCGTTGTCACTTTTCAAAATTTATATCATTTTGAATATTCTTTTTATCCTACCTTCTAATACCGCTCGACATACGACAATCTAATAAAGCAAAGCTTCGAATCGACAATGAGGTTAATGGGGCACACTAAGAAAGTAAGTAGATTAGGCATCGTACAGTCAGCCAAATTATATCGTATAGCCGAACGAGAGTATTAACCCCTTGCACTATTTTGACGAGTCTGACTCGTTGTTCAGTTCCAGACCAAACGTGAATATCACGAGTCTGACTCATGGTCTTAGTTTTGGACTAAATTATATTATTATAACTAATCAGAATTTGTTTTCATCTTATGTAATAATTTAAGTATTTTTTATAAGTTTTTGATTGAAATTCATTTGATTTTCACAAGAGTTCCATCGCGTGAAATAAATACGGGCACGACTACCTTGCGCTCGGTCGTAAGAATAGGTATAAAGTTTCGGCACGCGCGCTCCACCGCTCGCCGTTCACCGCGACAATCGAGGCAGCCGCGTTTGGCCTGACTTTTCCCGAGGTTCCGAATAGTGCAAGGGGTTAAGCCAGTATTCACAGAACGACCGAAATGCCTTTCGGATATTGACGTTTCATAAAAATAACGAGCGCTACGTTATGCGATAATAATAACCACGAAGACAGTCGACTTGACTTCCACGAAGTATTTGGTTGTCACCATAGACATTTCCCTCCCCTTCATCCCCCCCCCCACTGCTGTGTCCTCCGACTGCGTCGAATATGCGATATCTCCTTGAGAAAGGCGTCCCGACGCCTTCTCGCACGTATCACGAAAATGGCCAGATACTTCCAGACGTTTCGTTATCCGAAAAAATTACGTTCGGGACTGTACCCATTTTTTTTTCTCGACCAATGAAAATCTGAAAAGCTCCGTAGGACGTTTTTCGGATCTCGATAGGTAGGTGAGATAAGAAAAATGTATCGCAAAGGATACGAGGACGAAAGGAACGAAGATACAGGGAGGTCGGTTATTAACCTTCGCGACTGAAACTTTCTTTATTTTCGCAAGCTCCACTTTCATAGCTTAGTGGGTCTCAACGAGTCTGGCTATAACGGCGACTGCCGAGTCTCAGCGAACCCAGACGCCTTTATGTGGCGAAACGTGCGGAAGAAAAAAAAAATAAATAAAGGAAAAGAAGAAAAGTCGGATAATCCAGCCTGTCCCTAAAAGCCAGTTTTCTCTCTCTTTACTTTCTCTCTTTTTTTTTTACACGGATTTCCAACATCGAGAATACAAATTTTGTTCACCTCGCAGTGTCAACCAACGGATACGAATGGCATACTGTGCATCGAGAACGCGACGGGGATTAATTTTGACAAGTGCGAAGTTAGCCGCATGAGCGAAGCGAGGGCGGCATTCGGGCCAGTCAAATTACAACTTTTCAAAAAAAAAAAAAAAAAGTTGATTTTATGAATTTCGGAGTAAAACGAATTTTTGAGACTTCTATGGCGGGCGCATCAATTTACCCGGTCGTGAGGTGCGCATGCGCAGTTTTCGACCGAACTTCTATTAGCTACTTTACGCTGGCCAGGCGGGCACGAGAAGGAGCGTTTTCAAGGGGATCGGACAAAATAGTAACTTTTTACTAACTCCTTGGCTGCCGTGATCAGCTGTGCTGAAGACTGCGACAAAAAAAGAAAATAGATACTCTTAAACAGCCGACAATTTTTACAGATCATTAATCCACGGTGTAACGTCTAGTTGAGGGGGGGGGGGGGATACTTTTTTCCCCCTTTTTATCTCGTCTTCTTATCTTATCACTGTCTACGGTCTTTTTCCTCGGCTAACTGAAGTCTCGTAATTTTTTCTAGTGACCTTTTCCTAGGGATTTTTTTAACCCCCGGTAGCTTCAAGCTATATTTTACGCCTTGTCTCGTACCTGTATTTCATTTACGTTTCACTACCACCTTTTCAATATTAAATCATAAATTCTTAAACGCTGCTAATCGAATATTAGAAGCATTGACCATTCTGCTCCAGAGATACAAGCTGTATTCCCTAGTTGATTATTGGCTCGTGGTTTCTCCAGCTACGAAATTTCGGTTGACCAGCGGAAATTAGGAAGGTTCGAGGCCACTGAATAAATACCAGGTTAATTTCTCTTACGCAAGCTGTGCAGGCAACAGTGTATACGGTAACGAAGTGTACATTGTACGTATATAAATCGCATATACACCCAACGTACACCGAGTATATCCACATATCGTACAGCATACAGTATACGTATAAATATTACATTATATAGATACAGTATAGGAAAACTCGTATATTACACTCGTGGGGGAATTTCACTCTATACTCAGCATCACCTGATTCCGTCACAGCATCCTTTATTTTATGCTTTTCAGTTTTTATCCATTCTGTAAAATCTGATCGTGCACAGTTTTATCCCCAGAACTCCCATAAGGATTTACAGAGCAGCGACAAGCCTACGGGTGAGTACCAAATGGACCACAATACTCGGCCTGTAACTTCACGAAAAAAAAAAAATTTTTTTTTTTAAATTAATATCAATTTACAAAAAAAATCTCTTTCCTCTTGAATACATTCCCTCGTTTCTCTAACCGATAACAACGCGATGACGATCATTCCTATCTACCCGGTGAACGTTAAGTAACGTTTAAATCGCCCGAACGCAGCGGCGCCGTATTAAATTATCATTAACATAACAGAAGGGTAAACTCCTGCGAGAGAAACTCAGCCTCCGGAACTTCTGTTTGTTCGACCCTGTAGAACCGCAGGGGGTTCCCAGCCGAGGGCTGCGTTGCGCAATCCTGCGCATTTCTCATTGACTGGTATAAATTGCGTATACCTTGTATACAGGGGTGGCGGCTCGCTTTCAGGGGTTGCCAACCCTTACGAATTAGCCACGTGGTTGCTCGATAGAAACTTGACCTATATTTACGTGCAGCTTTACATCGAACTTATTTTGCATGAAGAACTTTTCGACCGAGGGAGGAGGGAGTGCATGTATCACAGAGCCAAACGGAGGGTGGGGG
>NW_014333318.1:409005-410705 GCF_000341935.2 Cephus cinctus
GGAGGGGGGGGGGGGGGTTACAGGGGGTTGGCTTGATAGTAGAATGAATAATGTCCTTAAATAGGGCAGTCGTTATGTAGACAGATACAAGCAGATTTATAATTTACGGACACCCGATATACGGATCGGTAACGAGACGCGGGCAGTTTATACGAATTTAATGAGATAATCGATAAGGGATTTTATCGTATCAACATTGTTATATTTTTCACCTATCTTGTGCAATATTTCACTGGAGCCACCTGTGGGGAGCAAATGGATCTTAAAGTCCAGTTTTCATGGCTCCAACGCGATTTTCTTCCCGTCGCTCGTAACGTCACACGGTTTACTCAGATCTGTCTCAGGTAGAAAATTAAAATATATACTTGACTCGAGAAAATTGAGATTCATCTGTTGTCGATTTAAACGAAAATTTTATTTATTCTTATTATCGATCGTCAATTATTTCTAGTTCGATTATTCAACTCGATTTCGGTCTCTTTCAGTGTGCCAAATGGAGCATGAAGTTCCTCGGCGATTAACCCTGTACAAGCTCTCTGTACCATTTTCGCTTGTCTGATTTAAATTCGCAGGAAATACCGGAAGTTAATTTTCGCCGTTATAATTTCAAGTAAAACGGAAGTAGCATAATATACGGAAGCCGCGTAATGTCATCCGCTATTGATATCGTGTCTTGAAAGGGTATCGAATGGCGCGGGATGCACTCGGCCGGGTCGAATAGATCGAGTGATATCGGTAATCGCATTTAGGGAAGTCAATTCAGTGCGAATCAGACTTCGCAGGGTGGCCAACTTCCGATAGTGCGGCAGTCAAGTGGCGGCCGGCACGAGGAAGCCAGGGAACCTGGAACGCAGGGTTTCTCGAGTAGGTACCCCGGATGGGAATCCGGCGAGGCTTCCGTCCATTAAGTCCCTAATGACTGGAGCAACGTGCCGCGGGTAATGGTGGCAAGGTTGCGTAATAATCCTAGACTCTAGATTGCACCGGGAAAAGAAAAAGAAAGCAAATGGTTATTCGAGAGAAACGGAGCGAGATGTGAAATAGTTAGTTGCCGGAACTGGTGCAAGGTTTCTACCTTCTATTACGTTGCTCTGTATAGATATGCATACACGAGACTTCGCTTTACTGTAATACGATTGGCAACTGGCTAATGCGATTTTCGAAAGGGAATCGCGTTTACTTTGAAAGCTTTGGGTTCTTATTGTGACAGTTTTTTTTGTCGTCATTTAAAAGAAAAAAAAAAAAAAAATTTCAAAATATTCTCCAATCTTTACAAAATACCTCCAAATGAGTTTTCACTAGGGTCAAGGCTAAAGTTCACAGTACTCGTGTACAGTATGTGGCAAAAGTGTCTGCGATAGTAGCTACTGCGAAAAATTTTTCGTAATATTTTTTTATGTCAGCGCCAGCTACTATCATAGCCGCAACGTGTACGAGAGAGACGAAAATATGATTTTGTATGGGCAACCGTAAACTGGTACAGGAAATCAGATCCTGGGACTTTTGTCCTAATGAAAAATTTAAGCTTGTATATCCGATGTGTCTGACAGTAGCGCAGTAGATATGACCACGTATTGGTCAGACTTTATGGTACGATGATATGTAAGTGCGTCTGAAAACTATAAGGTTTTGGGATAAATGAGGGATAATTAAAAAATTTTTTTTCATCGGCTACTAGACTTTGGCGAGGAAAGGGAGGG
>NW_014333318.1:410903-414315 GCF_000341935.2 Cephus cinctus
GGGGGGGGGGGGGGGAGGAAATAAAAGCAGATTGACAGCAAATAAATAATGGCTATCCCAAAAGGTACTTTAGCCACGATGAAAAAAAAAAGTGAGGAAAAGTTCGTGCAGCGTTTAAGAGTACCTACTGTGCATGCCCCAAGTTAAAAGTTATCATGGAGGTTAAAGGGCAAAGTGTATAGTTCAGATGATAAAAGCTGCTCTCGTATCGATGACGTTATAGATGCCATACCGCATGTCGATTCCACCTGTAAAAGCAATAGGCCACGTAGACACGGGGGATTTAAAAGGAAAATATTTGCATTCGAACTGTCAGTCGTTCACATGTGAACCTGCCACGTGTCACGTGTGACTTGTCGCCGCTGCTTGATACGCGATTAAATCGTGTTTATTCTTCCATCTGTTTCGAACCACATTTTTTTTTCACTCCGATGCTCCGCGATTCCTGATACCTATAAAAATTTTTGGTCGTTTCATCGAATACTCGACTCCGTGCTTTATCGTTGCGATATATCGCGCGCAGTATCGATGAATCGAGCTTTATCGCGACATACGCTTCGCAGCTCGTCACCTTTTCATTTCCGATCCATTAACTTTCACGTTTTTTTTCCATTTTTTTTTTCGTACTTCGATACACACTTTTTCTTTTCTTTTCTTATTTCTTCTATTTTCAAGAAAAATTATGGCTATGCCGGCTTTTTTACTTTTTTTTTTTTTTCATGGGGATTCAAGGAATCTCAAAATTACTCCATCCGAGGTATGCGTGTTATATGTTTAATCTGTAAAACTATTTTGGGGACCGTTAAAACCGTGAATAATCTCAATTTCGGGTTCGTCCCGTATAGGCGATTAGTTCTGCTGATTATATATCTTCCTGAAACTTGCAAATTGTTATGTACTAGGTGAATTGCTTAGATATCCTATACACGATATAATTGGAAGGGTCTGCTGTGGATAACGAAACTTCTTGAATTTGCTATTCTAAATTGCGTTCGAGTTATTTACGAAATTATAGGTGTCAGTTATCAGATAAAAAATGTGTGTACTGTATGCGGTGAAATGTTATAATTATTTTAATTTTTTTATCGTCTATTATAATTTTCTTCTATTATTCTTTAGTTTTGTCTAAAAAGGATTTTTCAGTAATTATTAAACATTTTTTTTCGTTATTAATGAAAATTACGTTTCAATCAAACGCTATCGCCAGAATTTGTTCCTGAGGACAAATTGAATTAAATTGATTAGAAAGTAGCTATTCAGGTGGTATGGGATTTACAAGGCACGTTATCAGCTCGCATTAGGATATCGTGTGGTCGAGTGGCAGCGGCGGCGGCGGAGGCCGGCTATAGTCGATTCGCATTATCACGTCGGCCTGCAGCCGTCAATGTGCATGTTGCGATCATAGGCAAATGCAAATGAAATTTATGACGTAGCCATAATGCACTTTCCCACAGACAGAGTTCCCGGGGCTGCATAATTCAATGCAACGAAACGAACGCAAACGCGGCAGCTAAATCGTATTTGGAGATTAGCGAATTTCGCGATTAACAGTACGGACACGTTCCCTTGCGGGTATTTTCAAATTTCCCGCCGTTTACTATGCCGTCTTTTGTCATTCATTTACGTACAATGTACACCCGGCTCAAACGATTCTGGCGCATAAAAAACGTGGCTTGAGGAGAAGGCTTCCCCCACTCAGCACACTCTTCAGTCCTAAGTTATTCTAATTGTAAGCTGATTCTATGCGCATCTACGACGCGCAGTACATGTATAACGTAGGACTGAAGAGCATGCTGAGTGGGGGAAGCCTTCTTCTCAAGCCACGTTTTTTATGCGTCAGAATCGTTTGAGCCGGGTGTACATAGTACATAGAGACGCAGCCGCCATATCGACAAATCTTGACCACAATTTTTTTTCCAAAATTTCATCCCCTTATACTTTTATTGACTCGTCTTGATATCGTACACACGTTTATATCTATATATCGTCCCTTTTTCATTTTAATACAACTTTCAAACGTCCCGCGCTAAAGTCGCGCAGAGTGCGCAGTAAGTTCATTTTTCGTGTTCTGCGCAGCGGACGGAAAAGAAAGGGGAAAAAATTGCGAGCTGCCAAATTGCATGTTTTTCTTTTTTTTTTTCGCTATGGATATCAACCACGCGATTTGGATGGTAAATTATTCGGAAATCACGCATTTTTTTAAAGCGCCTACATTCGCTCTGTATATTTTTTCGATTTATTATTAATGGTCTTGGTTAAAGTTTCAAGGCGCCGTGACGTTTCTTTAAAACTTTCATTCCTTGTTGGATCATCCTTCCGCGATTATACCTTCTCTCTTTCGTGTAATATTTTTCTTTTCTCTTTTTCTCTCTTTATTTCCGTATACTTCTTTTTTATCGTCTTTTACTTTCTTCCCTACTGTTCTCCTCGTTATTGCTTTACCGCGGGACGGGGATTCCCCGGTCGGTACTGTTACGCGAACTCTGCTTATTCGCTGAAGAAAAATAATGGAAAATGTACGATATTCGTGGAATTTACTTTTTTTCTCATTTCAGTTCATTCTGGATTTTTATTTTGCAAATTTTATGTTGTTTTAACAAGTCCAAATTGGCAAGTACAGAATTTACGTTATCATCTAAACTATGCTAGAGGGTTCGTAAAAATTCTTTTAAAAAACCGACTACAAGCTATTTCGAAAATTTCGAAAATTCGCATATTAATTTTATACATTAAAAAAAAAGACTCACAGCGTCAACTTAACATTTTTTTTCAATATTAAGATTTTCAATGAAAGTAAACGGACTAGATAAAAATACGATAAATGAGGTCCGTGTGGATGAGAAAGTGAGTTAAAAAAAAAAAGACAAAAAAAAAGAACAGACTACGAGGAATGGGCGACTAGCGAATGAAAAAAGCAGGAAAAAAAAAGCATTTCTGCTCACCAGCCCGTAAATCAAACTTCTCAAGTGTACTCTTCCTCCAAGCCAAAGAGGAAGCCCCCCTCATTCCTTATCCCCCCCTTTGAACCCTCCAGACCTCACTCCCAACCTTTCCTACCCCCTCCCCCCTTTACTCCTCCAACGATCTTGCATCTTATTTTTTCGAAAATTCCCAACAACAACAAAATTTAGTAGCGAACAAGTCAATCGACTCGTACCAGCCAAATTTGATTACCCATGCTCCACTGGTTTCACAAAATCCATCCTCGAATCTTCATCCAAACCCTCTTAGACATTTCCAATATATCTCTTCTCGTAATAACAGCCGATATTATACAAAACAAATAGTCTATATATTTATATAATTTGAATTTTATAAATAAATCCCAATTTCTAAATAACCTCCTTTCTTATACAAGTATAATATTACTAAAAGGTATTTCAGCCCCCCTTCCCCCCCCCCCCCTTCCCCG
>NW_014333318.1:414475-435283 GCF_000341935.2 Cephus cinctus
CCCCCCCCCCCTATTCCCCGGCGTGAAGTTCCTCGCAATTGTCTTCGCCAAGGGTGTCTCCTGTCGCATCGAACCACGTGGAAGACAATGAGTCCAGGAGCCCCAAGTATCGAGTCGCCGAGCTAAAGTTTCCTCGGTGCGAATGGACGGATAACGATAATCGTGATAATTTCCATAGGGCAGGGTTATCGGGTGAAAGGTGATCGTTCATTAGCGAAACGTCGTTACGAGCCCGAGACACGTCGACGTTGCGGGATGAATGCCATAAGGGAAATAAAGGACCCGCTACAACAGCCAGCAGCACCACCCACCACCCACTTGCCGCCGCCATCATCGCCAACACACACGCCGGATGGAAGCCAGAAGGGAAGCTAAAGGGAACACATGGGAAAATCAATACGCGATACACGCTCTCGAACTAGTCCTAGAGAACACTCGGAAATTCATAGTGATTACTGTCAATGGTAATCACGAGAACTGCGGAGTAATTGTCCTCGAGGTATGCATACCTGTCCATCAGCCTAATTACGAGACAACCTTGGCTCCCGTGTAGCCGCGAAATTTCTCTGGCCCATCTCGATATCGAACTCACGATGCTCCAGCGTGTATACAGAGGAATTTAGACTATGGTCCTCCTGCAATTACTTTATGTATATTGGATACGGTAGACACGGCGGATTCGCATTTCGACCGGATGATCGTATCCCCGAGGGATCTTGGTCCATTCTTAGCTGCCTTGTTTAACATCTTCGGTTATAGCTTTTGCTTATCATGGATTTCATCTTTCCGCGCTCTCCGATCCATGAATTCGTGGGTCTTCTGTCAACGTTTAATTTCGATTTGGTCCACGAGGATCGAGTGAGGCTTTTGAAGCATCCGTCCCATCCGCCCAACCGTGGAACCCATCTATCCATCGATATCCATTGATGCGTCGATCGGTCCAAGTATCCAGCATCCTGCTGGCATTAAGCTCACCGGAAACGTTGGGGAACCTCTTCGCACCCAATTAGAGCACGCTCCGGTGGTGGTTCGTGCATTATACAGAGGTGAGGTTAGGTCGGGTCAGGCTGGGCCTGGACGCGGCACAGTCGCAAAAGCCCGGTCCTTCCCGATTCTCGTGACCGGATTTAGAGATTCGCGAAATCGCGAGTTCTGCGGGTAATCATTCTTAATTTGTCACGGACGAGATACTTGGGATGGAGGCGGAAGAAGAAAGGGCGGACAAAAAATGAAAAAAGAAAAAAAGGGATATCGGACGTGACTCGTTCGGCAATTGGGGTGGTTTTTGGGAAACGGAGCGAGGGATCACGTTCGTACTAGATGGGGGTGGGGGTGGGGGGTGAATAAATTATAGCAACGTATTAGCAGAGTCGAGTCTTTGCGAATTGTGGAAAAGAGGAAAAATTTTCCAAGATTTTCCTTCACCACGTCTTTTTCGACTGCCGTCGTAATTTCGCGAATCTACCACGATAACCTCTTTATATTTATCTAAACCTTAAGAACCCGTTCACAGCATCCTTACTGACCTTACCTACAAAATGGGAATACCTAATACCCAAGCACCCCTATATTTTCGCGGGTGAGAGAAAATTGAAGTAAATAAAAAAAAAATATTTTAAGGGTAAAATAATTTTTTTTTACAAATTAAAAAAAAATTTTCTCGAGTTGTACATTCTTCGCCGTGTACGTATAGTTGTGTGAAAATTTTGCGATCAAAAAAATTTCTCCCAACTCCTCCCGTGTTAAACGAAATCTTCAACCCTTTCTTGTTTTCGCCACAGCTGGTCGCCCTTTAAAAATTTTAAACACCGATTTATCAGTCGTTGCGTGTTCTTTGCGAAGGTCGTTTAGTTCGGTGATACAAAAGACCTTGAGTGTCTAACCTAGTCGGAGATCCCAGACTTCGGTCTATAGACTCTACGATCCTCGAGGAATCGTAGGTAAAAAAGTCCTGAACGTTCCCAGACCTGAAGCAGACTTGCTATTCGCCAGAAGTTCGATCCTCTACGCCTTCGCATGTGTTTCCATAACATTTCGCTCCTCCAGACTATAAATCATAGCTACTCCATATATCCCTCCTTCTTACCCCTTAGCCAATCTCTCTTTATCTCTCACTCCCACGCTCTAGCCACGTTCTAAACATTCCCAGCCGCCCTTTAACATTCAGCAAAGTCGAGTAGCTGCACCCTCCCCGCAGGGTGGCAACCCCCATCGCGAAGATAATGGCATTCGAATTGTGATCGTTCCGCCATTTTGAACGGATCTCGACGTTAAAAAAATTTGGAATTTTTTTTTTTCAAATTCCAACAAAAATTACTCTCGCAATTTTCAATCAGTATATCCCTTTCGTCCATCCGTAAAATAACGGGTGACATTTTCATTTTCATAATTTTTCACATTTTTCATTCCTAAGCAATTCCCATGACGTCCCATGACGACCGAGCCTTGAGCGTCCGCTTATATGCGAGGTACACACGTGCTACCGGTTACGTTCACGTGTGTTCCCAAATATTTGACCGTCAGCACGTTCTTTGCCGAGAGCGACTGCAGCGGCTCCAAGCCGAAGCTGCGATCTGGGATGCTGATGCGAAAATTGGATTATCAATGACACGTGAATTTACGAGGAACTCGAGAAGGGTGTCACTTTCAATTCATATATATACGTACATATATATACCAATGGAATTTTCAGTCCGCGAGGAAACTCGTACCAACAGTATACAGTGATTTTGATTGAGGATTACCAACCACGCGCTAGTACCGTAACGATTAGATGATTTCCATAAACCACAGTACGGTATAGTAAGGTAAATATGTACTATAGTATACATGAGTATACTAAAATGAATATACATGTAATAGCGTAAATATAAAAAATTGTATTTACCGTAGGCTATATATATATATGTGTAGGTATATAAATTACGTGTAAATAGATCCAGTAAGAAAGTTCACCCAAAACTGTACAACCAAGTTCGTAAAAACTATCAGACGTAAAAAGTTATAAGCGTACATTCGTATTTACCGCGCAATTATCCGCGTTCCGAAAATAGTGAGTGGCGCCTCTGGCGGATAAACGGTTGGCCAAATAATCTCAGTAACTTTCTTTTTTTTTTTTTTTTTTTTTTTTTTTTTTTTTTTTTTTTTTTTTTTTTTTTTTTTTTTTTTTTTTTTTTCTTGGCCAGACTTAGTACTCGGCGCTCGCTCGAGGGTAAACGATCCACCATACGGATTGATCATCCCCAAGACCCCCCCACCGCCCCCCGCACCTGGCGAATTAGGCTGGATCTTTCCGGAGCTGAACTTGTTTTTTTTTCTTCTGGTTTTCTGGCCTTCCTGCTTGCGAGAATGATACGTGAGACTTTTTCCAAATCTACGTGTATATATATACACAGGTACATATAGGTACTCTCGCCATTTCCCTTAGGAACAAGGACCCGACTTGATGAATCGAAACTTTATTGCGAACGATACAATCTTTATTTGTGTACATAAAAAGGAATGTTCGAGACGATAATTTCGTGACGTCAATTTTTCAAGATATTCTTTTTATGTCTTTCACGTTCCCGACCATTTGAATAATATCTTTTTCATTGTGAATTTGGAAAATTTTTTTTGTTTTTTTTTTTTCAAGTCAAACGAAATCCTTCGTTATCCTTTCGATTGCTTCGTCCGTCTTGTATTCGAGGCAATTTCCCGGACTGATCAATTGCCGTCCGGGGATTCCCATAGGAATACCCACGCACCGTCGCGAATCGAACAAAACGTCTTTGCGTCCGGTAACCGAAGTGAAGTTGGCCGCGTGTGGTAAATGAATTTATAAACATTTTATAGGTAGCTCGAGAGGTTGAACACGCGGTGGTTTATTCAGAAGTATTTACTTGGCTCGTAATCAATGTGCTTATCTGGATAAATATATAGGTATACTTGTTACGTAATACTTGTAACTATATATATCGTCCGAGTACATATAGGTATATATGGATATATATAAACCAGGTTCATAAGCTCTCCCGTATATTCAAGCCTGATAGGAGATTTCGATAGGGGAGTCCAAGTGCCTTCCTGATCGTTAACCTCGGTCAGTGTCGATCTGGGACTTTCAATATTGTTTATATATGCGTTGTGTGTATGGTTATGTAGCCTTGTAAAGGCAAGGCGATTTTTAACGTAGTAACTTCTTACCGAAGGGTTCCAGAAAGGTAGACCTAAGGGCTGACCCTTATGGCTGAGGTCTGTGCATAACGAGACTAACTCTACGCCATTTTATTACTGTTGCAGCCATCTTGGATGCGCACTAGAGAATACTGGGACGACAGCTTCGAGTCGAGATACGCTGAACTCAGTAAGGATCCCACGAGGCCGTCGCTCAAGGTAAGGCAGCGGGTTCTTATGTATACATATTTGTATAACGCATAACTAGTATATACTTGACGTATATGCTAAAGTGTATCGTGTGTGCTCGAGATAGACTTGTGATCGAAAAAAGTATATTTTACGTGATGGGCCATTAATCTTGCTCGTGCTTTGAAAACTGGGAATGAGACTTAGGTGGATGTGCGCTGAGTGGCGTGTCGGGTGCTGTCATCTATGAGAGGAACCTTCAAAGCTTCTATCGACTGAGTAGATTTTAGCTCGCGTCGCTGCTATGCGTACTTGGCCTAATGGGGAGTAGCGAGTAAACGGATACGAATTTTGAAATCGAAGAAAAATCTTGGCGGACGGTTGAGGGTTAACGAGGAAAATAAAAAAAAAAAAAAAAAAGTAAATTCGTCAAAATTATCACGGGTAAAAATATTTTGTCTGAAATTTTTATTCAGTGATTCTGGAACAGTGTAAACTCGAACGCCGGGTAAGAATCCGTAGCTCGTAATAAAATAGTAAAATTGCTATACGGGATAGGTTGAATAAGTAATATCGTATATTCGATTGCCGGCAGTGACGCAATAACCGCCAAAGTGGATAGTTCGATGGATATAGATATACGTGCGCGAGAGATAAATCGAATAACGAGAGAAATGGACAGTCGCCGGTGAAACTAGTGCGATAAATATTTTCCCGAGAAATTCGCAAAGTTCGCGATCCTCGCGTCGATCCGCTGTTCCTCTTTTACGTCGAAGCCGTCTAGTCGCTCGGTCCGCAAATCGCATTACAGCCAAAGTTTCCTTTCCAATGGCCGGAAGTAACGGACTCGCGTTCCCAGGACTCCTGGGGATCCTTCGATTTCGCCAGAATTTATCCCACTTTTTTTTCTCATACAGTCCAATCGCTTTTAGTTCGCTGACCAAAAAATCATAATGTTTTTTTTTGAACTCTCGTGAGAATCAAGTAGATCCTATCACGTTACCCCCAGCTTACCCCATCGTCCCTTTCTCGCTGGTGCGACAAGGTGCAGACCTGGTCTAGGACCTGGTCTAGCTCCCCAGACCTAGGCCAAGGACCTCAGATGATGGGTCTCCAGAATATCAGATAATACCCCGAGAAACTAGGTCGGTATGTTGCGCAATTAGATCCCGGGATGAGATCTTAACTTTCTGAAGAGTTTGCAAGTAGGATACTCGAAGAGAGCCCATGCTGGTCCATGCTGATCCGGAAGAGGTCAAGTGGTCGTCCTTGAAGAAAATACCTCGAGCACGACCCTTGTCTTCATTTTCAAAGAATATTTTCCCTCGGGTTCGAATGGGTATGAATGGGCTGGACCAGAAGAGCTAGATCGGTTCGCTGATAGGGTCTTTGGCTGCTAAAACGGATATTGGTACCAGTTCTTCTTCGAGACCGAGTTCCTTGAGGTGAAGTTTCGCGAGAGCATTCCTTAGGCGAGTTCCATTATCCGCAGCCATGGGAAATATCCGAAAAATGTCCTGAGCATTTCCGCCGGATGCCGAAGGCTGGACGAGGACGGGTAGGAAGCAGCAACCTTAGAGAAAGAGAGAGCCCCCATCATCTCCCGGGTGAACGGTATGATAAAACGTGCTGGAGACGAAGCTCGGAATGAGGGAGCCCAGGGGAATTCGAAGGGCGAAGGGCGGAGGGACCTTCCGGGATTGCCGCAGGGTACGGCCCTGTACGTGACCTCCTCATCGTGTCAGCGGCTTGAGAGCTCATTCGCTAGGAAAAGAATGTTAAACACGTCGCATACGTGGAAAACTCGAATCCTGAGATCGTAGCTCGAACTAGCCAGAGAATTTTCCATTTTCATTCTCCCTGGATTAGGTGCCCCCGCGCCTCTGGCTTCGTTCGCCTCATATTTCATACTATTCGTGAGACATCAGCCGAAGATCCTTGGGTTATCTAGAGAGAATGATAAAACGTGACGCGTGTTTTTTGAGGTGGAAATTTTTTTTTCTTTTCAGATAATTTTATCTCCTATCGAGATAAGATGGTATTATCTATTCGATATCAGATATCTAGGCTGGTAGCACGTACTGGATAGTCTGGAGGATGTTACGTGTGAGCTCGGCCGAGCGTGGCCCAACAGTGGCCGACCGGTAATTATCGTTATCGAGACCTCGATCATTCTGTTTTCCAATTTTCCGCCTGCACGTTTCCCCACTGCGGCTCAACTTGAGCGCGTGAGCTGCAAGCTTTATAGCCGAGGAAGAGGCCGCAGCGAGCTTAGCCT
The DNA here is from genome assembly GCF_000341935.2 of Cephus cinctus. Lineage (NCBI taxonomy): Eukaryota > Metazoa > Arthropoda > Insecta > Hymenoptera > Cephidae > Cephus > Cephus cinctus. The sequence goes on from NW_014333318.1 coordinate 421,098, forward strand.
GTGCTCCGGGACACGTGGTGGGGCTGGTTTCCGTAAGACGGGCGAAGAGGAAAAAAAAAAGTACCTGGAGAAATTGGGGGATAGGATCTTTCGCTACCGGGAAGATTAAGAAGCTTTATTCTCTCTTGGTAAGCTCGAAAACATTTGGAGCTTAACGTGTAACTCGCGCTGCTGATTCGTCGAAAGGTCGGAAGGCCAAAGGCTTTGCCGAGGCCGAACGCCGGTTTCCCGGCTCGCGAATCTAGTCGGACTTCAAGATTTCGAGGTTAGGAACGCAAAGATAGGAAATAATTTTTTTAATTATTCACCGGGGTCTTTATTTATTTCATTTATTTTTTACTGATAAATTTAAACACTCCAACCCTCATATTAACCCTCGTCAGTGTAACTAAGACTGTCTGCTGCCATATGTTTACGATCGTTTGACATCTGTCAGTTTACCTCGAGCCGCTATTAACCCTGGCTGTCAAAAACACCAATTCACACACGTCACCCGACTAATAAGCCCAGCGGAAAAGCAGCAGCATCCATTGAAGTACGAAAAGATGGGAGACTGGTTAGACTGAATGGGCCTCTGGTATTTTTATAAATTTGAAAAATCCTTTTGTTCCTATTTCAACCTTTTTTTTTTTTTACGTATTCGACTACAAAAATTTCACAATCATCCGATGAAGCGACGAAACTTCGAAAACGGACCCGGAAGTATCAAGCGAGTATCGAAGTAACGGGATCCGTCACGTTTGAAATCAAAACGGCCATTTTTGACTTTGACCTGGCTGCCAGTAAAGGGACCGTCGTGTCTCGCCTCGTTGCAAATCGAGTTTGACAGGTTTGACAATGGAAGATCGTCATGGGCCATTGTTGCCAGATACAATGGAGCCCGACGGCGTGTTCCGAAAGACGAGCAACAATTATGCCGGCTTGCGAACTTGAATTTCGAACAGGACGCAGCCAGGAATCGAGGCCGCGGAGCGCTCGTGCCGCGGCTGATGATAGTTTCGGATTGGGTCAGGTCAGGTTGGGTTGGGTCGGCCAGGCGTCTAAGCACCCTAGCTACGTGGGTACAGAGCGACCTAACCTTCCAGTCAAATAATACTTATCTGCTGGAAGTAATGTCTCCTCGTTAAACGCAGCTGACTCTTGTCTAACTGTGCTTTTACTCTCGACCCTATAATCTTTATCATTTTTCTTTTTACTTTATCACCAAACTATTACGAAATTTTTTTTTTACTTTTATATCAACCATGAAATATTTAATTTCGCGTATCCTCCTGGAAGCGTGGTCCTATGTTTTATAGAGATACAATTTTTTTTTTCATGTAAAACTGTTGCTTCTGGGTAAGTAGCTAGAGAGAAATTTTTTTCGTACGAGAATGTAGGGACCATTATTTTTTTTTTCAAAAATGAATTTTTATCACACGCTCCAAATTGCCCTTCTAACAAGATCCTCGTGTAAATTTCAAGGAATATTATTTCTTATGGCTCTGTCAGGAGGGAGCAGAAATATAGGAATGTTGTAGCAGGCTAACAGTGCTGCGAATATGGCACACTATCCCCTTGTTAAGGGAGAATCGGAGAATATTGGCGTGTTTATGCCCGAGGACGGAAAGATCCTACGGAAGGGAATCAGATTGCCGAACGCCGTCGCTGCCTGGTGGCGTCGTCGTTCTCAATCCGAGCGAAAAAGCGTACGTTCTCGATTATTACAAAGCAGCAGTGGTTCTCAATTTTATTTTCACCGTGATACTCGTCAACTTATCCAAGCGCAAAAGTCGTGCGACGTGAGTGGCGATGCTGGAAAGAGAAAAATGGGCTGGAGGTGAATTTTGGAAATTTTTTGGAAATTTTTTCGAAATTTTTCATATATCAATGAAATTTCTTTATAATCAAATTTGCAAACCGCTGGGGACTCCGAGAAACTATTTTGCGGATAAACGAGAGTCGCGGTATCGCCGAGAAGGAATTCGGCATCGTGACCGCGATTAATCGAGTCGTTATTAAATTTATGCATCCACGGAATCTGACGGCACTTGTGGAATTTCTGTTGCCTATAGTCTATCCCTGAAATTGCGCTTCGTGAATATCACAGAAACCAACCCCCTTAATACTATCTCCTCGTTTATCTCGTTCTCCGCTTTAATGATACTCCTCGCGCGATTTTCAAATCTCCCGCGCTTCCTCTTGATTGTGGTTTAAGCCGCTCAGAGCCTCTTCGTTTTATTACCACAATTTCTATAGGTCTTGCGCTTTCGCCTTGTACCGCTTTTAGTTTCCTGTTTTTCCGTGCTCAAAGTTTTCACATACAATATACGTATCCGCTGTGTATATATATAATATCGTAATAACAATGAATTTCCGTACCTAATTCGCTAACGATTATTTCTCTCCGAAACGTCCATGAGCCACCGATTAGCTCCGATCCTCTTCGAATCTTCCGGACCGAGCTCCGCTGGCGCGTAAGATCAATATCAATCGAAAGTTAATGGCGAAGGAATTACCGGACACCGTGCATTATTAAGATCTTGGGGCCCTGCCCGATCCACTTTCGTCGTTCCTCCTTTTTACTAACCGCCACGAGCCTGCGGCGGAAACTTTCCGAACTATACTTAAACTTAACGGCTTTTCTTTATCGGGATACGAGAGCGTGGATACATTTCTTCTTGAACCCTATTCCTTTTTTTTATCCTCTCCCTGTATTATCGTTTGGTTTCTCTCTGTCCTTTCTTTTTTCTTTTCCTTTTTCCTTCCCTCCCTTCGTTCCCCGATACTTCGTGCTTAGGTTTCGTTGCCGAGTTTCGGGAATGTTCGATCGCGCGGAAGGAGCGATTTTGCCAGACGAGTTATCTTGGCTTATGAGTAATCGTCTTTCTCGACTTGGCGCAGGCCTACGGTGGGCCGATGTAAACTAGGAAAATTACAAGAGGGGAAACCTAGCGGTAAGGATGCCAGAGGAAATGACAAGGGAAATAGGAGTCGCGCGAGAATAATTAACGTAGCGTGACCCGCCATCTTGTTTTACGGAAAGAAAAAAACTTTCCTACTCCACGTGCTATTCCGATTGCTTTGCTGTCCTTCATAAATATCTCAAGCAGATCGTTCTTCTTCGTGCATGTTCGTACGATCTCGTGACACGAAATCCTACGATATCCATTACTGTATATATATATGCACGATACGAATATATATATATATATATATATATATATATATATATATATATATATATATATATATATATATATATATATATATATATATATATATATATATATATATATATATATATATATATATATATATATATATATATATATATATATATATATATATATATATATATATATATATATATATATATATATATATATATATATATATATATATCTTGCATGAAAACGTATCTCTATTTATTACAGGCCATGACTGTTTAGGTATATGACCGCATTCAACCTAGACTATAGCAAAAGACATCGGATAGTCTTTACAATAATTTCCACACGAGTTATCACGCATCCCCTGTCCTCCTACCAACCTTGTTTTTCTCTTTCACTCTCCCATGATTCTCCCGTTCGTTCTCTCTTATCACTCCCCCCTTTGTAAAATCTTCTCATCGCTCGGAACCTTCTAGAACGTTCTAGTGCTTTACGAGGTCGACTCTCGCGTGAGACGCATTTACGAGGAGGCGCGCAGGGGTCGTTTGCCCCGGTAGCCCTCAGGACTTTCAGGACTCGTAGAACTCACAAGAATATTTATAATACTGAAGGATACCTTATGTCACGTTCCTCCTGCTTTGGATGAGAAACCGACTGGGGAGGCGCTAGCGACGCCGAGCGTCGCTCTATCCGGTACAAGCAAGACTCGTTGACTCTCGAGTGCACTCTAGACTAATTTCAAGATGGCTTCCGTGACGTTTCAAGAATTTTATATTCCTCCACTTCCATATATTAATTAAGCCAACTATTTGCACGAGGGTTTAACTGTAGCCGAGTAGCTTGTCGATTACTTTTTATCTATTGAATGGTATATATCTCAGTATCCAGAATGGACCATTCAATTTTTTCGATCTTGAGATAAAACGTCCTTCTGAGACTGAAACCCATGAAAATGAGATTATAGAATAAGGGTGTTTGAGGGCTTCGCTTATTTGATGTTGACCTCGAGTATTTACGAGAGTCTCAAAGTGTCTTTCTCTCTCTCTCTCCCTTCACCTATCACTCTGTCTTTCAAATCTCTATCGTCTCAACCTTCGAGAACGATTCCCTTAGAGATTCCACGTAAAGATTATCAAAAAGAAGCTGCGTAGGCAAATAGATGGTTACATCCAACGTGGCGTGGCTCGGATCTTTGAATACCCTTTGAATCATCTTAAATGAACTCGAGCTTTTTGTGACTTTGAAAAAAAAAAAATTTTGTCACATATCCATAACATCTCCTGTACATGTTTAATCCGCGTCCACGGTGACGCACGGTTTGCATAACCTAAATGCAAATATTTGCATTCGACCCAGAGTGCAGTTCCTCTTTGTGTTTCCCGCGTAAGAAATGGATCTGGCGACTATCCTCAAGGCTGCTTCTCGACTCTCGACCCAAGGATTACATAAAAGACGGGATATTACGGTGCGAGCGCGAACCAAAGTGCTCTCGTTCATGCGGCGGCTAAAGGAGCACAGGATTTTCCCGGTCACAAAGGATCCTGGTAGCAGCGCTTTGCGCCTCGACTTCCGTCCTTCGAACATACATTTTACCCTCATACTGGATATCTCGTGCTATCCCATTGACGAGTTTGTTATCATTATTAGATCCCCTCGACTGTATGGAAAAAGAAGAAAAAGAATCCTAACTTCTTAAATAGTACAAGGGAGATTTCATCCCCTATGCTTTTCACTTTTCTCCTTTCCTCGGCCGACTCCTCGGGGCGAACTTGTCTCGCAGATCGATGAGTGATGTTTGCGAAAAAAAAAAGAAGTAAAATATGTGCGGGAACAAACAACAGGGTAAAGTTTTAAGGGGTTTCTCGAACATTCGCGACTTACGAGTCGAAAAAGACGTAAAACCAAAATCCCTGAGGCGCCCCGAGTCCTGCATTGGAAACCCGTGTACGGTCTATAAATATTTTTTTCCCTGTTCCTCGCAAATAATCATCCACCTGTCAAAATAATATTCGGTGTAGATGGAAATACGTTTGAAGCAAAAAAATATATGACGCACCGGATAAAAGATTTGAATCTGAAGTAGACTCCATAAATGTTCCCGAGGAGCTATCACACGAGAAATCCTTTTAAGGGTGTAATTCAAGTTGATAAATTTCCGAGCTTATCTCCATGGTTAAACATTAGGATGATCCGCATCCGAGGAGCAATTCAAATTTAGTCAGGCGCAAGTACCTAGGTACCTAGTAAGGATACGTATAGAAGAAAGCCATGGATAAGTTGAAGGAGGGAGAAGGTAGCCTGAAAGAGGGTTCAGGGTAATAGGGTGAAGGTTGTGTGTGTTCGATCTAAGGGTGAGTCCTAGTCGTAGGCAGGTGAAGGGATAGGGAGTACCAGGGCCGTATTAAAGGGGTTCAGTACCTATGGCAAGGATACGAATAAGAGAAAGCCATGAAGAAGTTGAAGGAGGGAGAAGTTAGCCTGAAAGATAATTCAGGGAAACACGGTGAAGGTTGTGTGTTTGATCTAAGGGTGAATCCTAGTCGTTGGCAGGTGAAGGGATAGGGAGTACCAGGGCCGTATTAAAGGGGTTCAGTACCTATGGCAAGGATACGAATAAGAGAAAGCCATGAAGAAGTTGAAGGAGGGAGAAGGTAGCCTGAAAGAGGGTTCAGGGTAATAGGGTGAAGGTTGTGTGTGTTCGATCTAAGAGTGAGTCCTAGTCGTAGGCAGGTGAAGGGATAGGGAGTACCAGGGCCGTATTAAAGGGGTTCAGTACCTATGGCAAGGATACGAATAAGAGAAAGCCATGAAGAAGTTGAAGGAGGGAGAAGGTAGCCTGAAAGAGGGTTCAGGGTAATAGGGTGAAGGTTGTGTGTGTTCGATCTAAGAGTGAGTCCTAGTCGTAGGCAGGTGAAGGGATAGGGAGTACCAGGGCCGTATTAAAGGGGTTCAGTACCTATGGCAAGGATACGAATAAGAGAAAGCCATGAAGAAGTTGAAGGAGGGAGAAGGTAGCCTGAAAGAGAATTCAGGGAAACAGGGTGAAGGTTGTGTGTTTGATCTAAGGGTGAGTCCTAGTCGTAGGCAGGTGAAGGGATACCGAGTACCAGGGGTGTATCAAAGGGGTCCAGTACCTAAGCGCAGTTTCATGCATATCAATAAGGTTCTGTCGGAGCTTGAACCTTCATCCGTTCCCGTTTCCAACTTTGGCTTAGCTTTCACGCGCAGCCTCTTCCACCCTCTAATTAACGCGAGACGCGAGCGACGTTCGTGCGGGCATTCATTAAAATTCTACAGGGTGTTTACGTGCTTTTTAACCGATGACCACCATCCCCGACTACCCTTATACTTCGATCACCACTTTTCCTATACTTTCTCATCTGCCGGATTTCCACCCCCTTTGCAACGTCGAGCCAGCTGGCCCGTCGTTCCAGAGCCCAAATCCAATAGCTTCGTCTCGTACGACCCTTAATTTTCATCCCTCTATCGAGGCAAAAGGAGCATCGGCGAACCAACCCCCGACAGGCTCTCTATTACGAACTACCTATCACGGCTTAACGTGCCATTGGCTTTCCATATGCTGATTACCAGTGGACGAATATATCGCCTTTGCGACAGCGACGCTCAACCCTTAAAAAAAATTATTTTGATTTTTACCCCTATTGCCATAGCAACGATCAACGTAAGCCTATGGCCAGTGCTAATTTATTCATCTCGCACGGGGGGGCATGCTTTACGAACACCGTAGAGAGGAAATAATAAAAGCCGGGTTTACAATGTAAATATACAAGCTCGTAACTAGATGCAATAATAAACGGGTGTTTTTTTTTCTCTAGTTTTCATTGGCGCTCGAAAGCGACGCGCAATGCGCCCTTTGTACAGTCGTGAATTTTTACGGTCTGCGTTCACTCGCGGCGAGCTAAAGTCACGGAGTCACAATCGGGGGTCACCGGTGAGAGCCGCTGATCTTTACGAGGCACAACGCCGGCGCAACGCCAAAGCACATTGTTAGCGGGAATCGCAACGGCTAAACATGGACCACGTAGATACGAGACACGTAGCGGGATTTCACAAAATTACCAATCGGCCATCCAGAGACTCTATTTACACTGTTTCCGGATTTCTCTGTGTATTATCACGAATATCGATGATATCAAATCAAATGAGGACAGTACAATTAAAATTACCCGGAGGTCATAGTTCAGCTCTTCACACGGCAAATTGCTTTTTCGAAGCTTCCCGATAATTTCCTTCACTAGAGATTATAGGACGGTAGAGTGAACGAATATTGCAATGTATTTTTTTCATCGACCCCTCTAATCTTAATGTTCCGTATACTCGAGTACACTGGAAAATACGCTGATCGGTCCAGTGTTAAATTTATATGGAAAATTGATTTTGGTTAATAATCTTCTTTTTTTTCTCTGTTTTAGGTTATTCTCGTACCGCACAGTCACACTGATCCGGGATGGCTTAAGACCTTCGAGCAATACTTCCACAGCTCCACCAGGGGTATTCTGAACAACATGGTCACGAAGCTCCAGCAGTTGCCGAACATGACCTTCATCTGGAGCGAAGTCTCGTTCTTATCACTCTGGTGGGAGAGGTACAGCATCCGAACAATTAATCCAATCTCGAGATCCCTCTCGCTTCCCACTTTGGATTCTCTGAGTTCGTACCGAAGTCCTACTTCGGGCTTTTTCTCTATTTCTTTTGACTTTCTACTCGCTTAAGTCAGTCTGGACCCTGCGGGATGCTGGGAAGCGCGTTTGCTGGATCTACTCTCGGGATCTGTATCTCGGACGAGGGACCTTTGTAAAATGAGCCGTCAGGGCCGGTTGAACTTTCACGGAGAAAGTGAGACGACAAGTGACTTGTCTCATTGGAGATGCAGTCGAGCCGAGGGGGTGCTGGAGGGTGGATAAAAAAGGGTGGAGGGTGAAAGGAATGAAAGGGTACGGAAACAAAGGACGGTCGCGTGAAAAGGAAGCCATCCGAGTTGGCCTCGACGCTTCGCTACTCCTGGGAGTGCATAGGATGCAAGTGCACACAAGTGCATGCAAGTGCCACTTCAAAGCATACAGGGAATTTTGCTTTTCAGGAAATAATATGAATATACTATATCTATATATTCAGGAAGTTTTTCTCGCAATTAACGTCCAGTGATGCTGTAAGTTTTTCGTGGACCTTATTTAAAAATCTGAGAAAACGACTGTCCGCTTGTCTTTGAGATGTAGGGGAAGAGATAACAATTTTTTTTTGTAAATCAATGAATTTTTAAAATTTTTACGGAATAAATCGGGCTTTTATTCCGACTGGCTGTTTTTGTATTTTAATGGGTTTCGCTGGTCCATTCGATATGCCGCAGCCTCTTCCAAAGTAAACTGTACGAATTCAATCGGTCCTTTCTACGCGTCACGGAGAAGATTCGAATCTCCAAATTGAAGAGTTTCTTTTCTCTCTTTCTCTTATCCACTCGTTATCTTTACCCTTCTCCATCTATTCTCCTTTCTTGGGAGAAGAGCAGGAGAATTAAATCGAGTGGGAGAGATCCTCGCAGCTTCACTCTGGCCAGTCCTAAGGGACTCTTGGAAGTCCTCCGGAGGATTCGTTCGACCGTACCTTCGATAATTCTCTATCCTCTTCTTTCTCTTTGCAGCGCCCACCCGACGAAGAAGGCGGTCGTCAAGAGGCTCGTCAAGGAGGGTCGTCTCGAAATGACTACGGGAGGCTGGGTAATGACGGATGAAGCCACTTCGCATATATACGCCATGCTGGACCAGCTGATCGAAGGTTAATAATAACTCAGTATTTTTAATCCTTAAAAAGTTTCGCCAGCCTTAATTCAATGAAAAATATTCAATAGGACAGAGAGCGATAGACTCGTACAGATACGGTTAAGGCTGGTAAAGATTTTTCTTAAAAAAAAAATTCACAAGTACCGGGACATTTTTTAAGGACGCAACGAGGCACAAATGCCACCCTTGAGAAACTGGGTGAACACCTTAAGAAAAATGTGATCTTGCCAGGAACGAATAGGAGTTACAACTTGCTCATATAACTCTTGACAAGTAAAATCACTTATCATATTTCAGAGGGATTTTCTCCCGTTTTGCAACTTTCTCTCCGTTTCTCTCTGATCGGCTTTTCTCCCTCCTACCCCCTTCCCGCCCCGCTCTAACCTCTCACAGCGAGTTCTTGTTTCTAGACACTGGCGCCTAAATCGTAGGGGTTGGCTGTACCTGACGTAGGACCAGTTCGTATTTTAAGATAATTTTTTGCAATGAGGATGAAAAGTCGAAATTTGTAAAAATTTAATAAATATCCCAGAGATTTCGGAGGGTTGTAGGCCTATGAGAAAAATTATAGATGAGAATATAGATTCTTATCCTATCGCGAGACATTGTACGGGAAAAGCGTGAAATATACACAAGAACCAGAATATAGTTGTGAGGGGTCGTTCGTGGCTGTCTAGGACACAGGGGGTAGTCTGTTGGAGATTTATTTCACAGAGGGATGAAATGGAACGAATAGAAGTATTCTTAGGGGAATTGAAAGTAATGGCGATGGTCTTATACAAACCACGAGGAATCCCTTTCAGTCCCTACCGGAAATACGAATTAATTTGTTTCTCATGCGATACCCGCCCGAATCCTGTAGCTTCCGTGAAAGCCGCTAGGGGCGCAACCAGGCGTTTAGATGTTGGCCTTCGGGAAGTGCAACCGGGGGGTAGCTACTCGTTCGATACCAACCCCTAACAAATATTTGTATTTCTGCAGCGGGTGCCTTGTCGCTTTCCACCCTGTGCGGACAACTAAGAAAACTACGAAATTTTGATATCTCAGGGCTTTATGCTTCGCGTCCCTTCAACCCTCCTCCACGTTTACGAATAGAAACACAATTTTCTATTTTCACCCTTATTTGGTCATTGGGATATTTTTTCTGAAATTTCTTTTCTATTCTTCTTTTTATCCATCGACGTTTCTTCGCTCGGTATTTCTAGATTCGCGTAATCAACTTCCTCGAACTCGACCTCGAAATTCTCCGCCTCGTTACCAACCCTCTGAATATGCATGATTCTTACTCCCGGCCCCACTGCCACATTCACATCCCTAAACCGGCTGCCTCCTTAACGACAGCTTTCTTGGAAACGCGACCATTTATCATGTTTACACGCGTGCATGGAAATAAGGCGCGTATAAAATTTCAAAAAAAAAAAAAAGAAAAAATAGAAGGCCAACTGTAAAAAGTATCAAGCGTTAAATATTTCCCATGAATTTTCTCCACTTATCAGAAAAAAAAACAACAAAATTTTCTTGAAATACATTCGAAATCCGTAATAATGTTCTGCGAGGGTCGTATCGAGGAGAAAAATCTGCCGTGACAACGAGTCTCGTAAAGTTTTAGGCCTCCCCTCAGGGCCGTAACAAGACGCTGTGGTTTTCCTTCCCACGGTGCCCTCTCGGAAGCTCACGTACCAGCTACTGTACTCCCGACTACTCTGTTCCCCCTTTGAGGGACAAAATATCTCCTCTAACGTTCTTCGAGGATTCTCATATCGGATGCAATTCAAAGCTAATGGGAAGCAGCGAGAAGCTTCGGCAAACCTTGTGGACCAAAGTCCCACCCATCTAATTTGCATTGGAATGGCAAGCGCTATATACCGACCAAATTTCCTCCGGCCTATTTTCCAAATTCAAATTCTCCAACGAGATCGTTTCCGTGCACCGCCATGACACCCTTGGATTGTCTTAGGAAGATATCAAAAACGCTCCTTCTGGTGCATTTTGAGAATTGCGCAAATGTCGCGAACGACCTCTCGCAACTAAAACGTTTATCTTTAACCCGATTAGAGGTTAGGTCGTCGTCGTTTACCACAGCTTCCACGTTTACGTCTTTCGAGCCGCCCCCCCCCCCTCCCGCCTCCCCCGCGGGACAATGACTGCACCTGAATAAAAGGACTCGGTAAAAAGGGAAATACGGCGTGAGGCGTCGGGACGCGCAGCAATTGCAAATGTAATTAAGTCACAAGGGGAAAGCATCGAGTTTGAAGACGCGACGGGGTAGTTTTAATTGTGAGGGGCGACGTCCCGCGGAGGCGAGAAGAAGTCCTCGAGACAATGAGGTGTCGCATTTTTTGCACGCGGGCTCGCCTTTTGTTATTGCTTGAAAATAAAAAAAAAAAAGAAAGAAAGAGAGAGCACAACTTCCGCTTCTTTATTTCTTTCTATTTTTTCTCTCTTTTTTTTTTCACCACCCGTTATACCGGGACACTCACCACTCTCGTCTTCCGCCCTTGCAGCAGCGATAATGTCCGAAGTTAATCAGCCAGCAGAATTACAGGAAAAAGCTGCGAAAGTCTGACAAAATAAAAGAACGAAAGAATTAAAAAAAAAAGAGAGAAAATCACGACCTGACGTCGTCCCAGTGGTAGTTTCTTAATTTATTTTTTATTCCCAACGCAAACAAACCACTTTGATTCTTCCCCAGCATTATTTTCTTTGACTGCCGCTCCTGAGTCCTGTGACTCGTAGGACGCCATACACCGCTCCCTACCTTACCGACAGAGCAGAGCGAGGCGTCCGCCGCTAAATAAAAGAACGCCTACGAGCGAGCTAAATATAAAAAGAGTAGCAAGAGAATGGGGCAGTGGGACACGGACTAGGTAAATGAAATGACCCGACATAAAGTTACGGAAACAAGGTATAACAATGATCCCCCCCGTTATAAACCCGAGCGATTACGAAACCTGGAAAAAGGCAGGAATTCGGCTAAAAGTTAGACCGTGCCCGTAATTCGAGTGGGACTGCTTTGTGTTTCTCGGCTGATTAGATCCGAGGCAATTACCGTCAGATTGGGAAAAGGAGTCGGAAAATCGTGGTAGGTAGTAACCTTAACGAAGTACCTGACCTACATCGAGGAAATTGCCGCCGTCGGCCCGTTGTAAGGTACTTTATTTCGGAAAGCAAGAGGTCGCCTCCCAGGGGCAAGAGGGAAGGAACCCTCCTCTGGAGGCCTGGGGAGGTTCCAGAGTTCTGGATCTCATCGAGGATACGAATAAATGAAAAGACCAAGAAACTCTCTTGGGACGCTCCCCCCTCCCCTGCTACGTCATTCTTATTTCGTTCGATTCCATTCCACCCCCCTGCCTCTTCCACCCATTTCCATTCAGTCCCATTCTAAAGCACTTCTGGACCCCTCCCCCCCCCCTAGTCTCCTCTACCCACCGGATATTCGCGACCGATGCTAATGTCTCTAGTGAAAGACAGTCCTTGTGGTCCTGCGAGATTGAATTTCCTTCGGAGTACACAGGTGTGTATCTCCCGTATGTATACATATACATATATATAGGTATAAAAGGCATTAAAGTAAAACCATATTGACTCCCCCATGGGAAATTACAGCAGTATATTGTATTACTTTGTAGCGATATACCGACTAATATTGCTGTACCGGCATGATGGTCTCTATATGACGTCATACGCGGACTTGGATAAATTATACGTATACACAAGTAACGGTGACCCCGTAGCCCAGTTCGACTGCACCTGCCACCCTTTCGTCGCTCTAGGTCGCCAAAGGGTTACAAATCGTGGCTTCGTTGCCTTTGGGCTAGGTCGGGGTTTCAAGCTGTGCTTATTATCCGCACGAGTGCACGCCGGGTACAGTTATTCGGTGAAAGGAGGAAAAAGAGAAGGACGCTCGCGCGGGAGGAGCCAGGGAATGTTGATACTGACAAAGTAATGGTTACGTCATCGCGAAATACATATTTCATCCGGACATCCGTATTTATGCGGGAACATCGATATGACGTAACACAGGGGGAAAAAAAAGGAAGAGAAAAAGCTACTAACGTGGAAGATAAAAATATTCGTATCTCTTAGTGGAGCATATGTAATCTTGTGACTGAAATTTTTTGATATCGGTCCATTGATCTGTGAAACGTCATGCTCGAGGAGTATCGTTATCGTTCTATGAGTTATTCTTTAAGATTTCATCCGAGTTACCGATCTGAGTGGCTTTACAAAATTTTTTGCTCCTACGATGATATTTGGATGATTTTATTTTTTTTTTTTTTTTTTCTTACAGCATCCACCTAGAAGAAATTGTGAGATTTTTGGTGGACGTAGTAACGAGTGGGTTAGTGACGTCACGAGCGTAGGGATCAAGTCCATCCTGCGATCGTCATTGCGGCCCCCGATGGGCGTCTGCTGTATTAGGGCTCGGCCGAGTATGGGAATCGACCTGATCGTTAGGAACTCCCGGGGATAATCGTGTAGTTGATGTCCAACCGTGTAGACCCCATCGCAGGTTATATCGAGCAAGATTAGCCGAGGCTCCTTCGTCTCGGCTTACAGCGCCGTATCGTGGCCGCGCCTGCAACTATACTTTCCCACGGATTAGCCGATAACGAATAGCGTCGCAGAGCCAAGCGCCTCTCTGTCGCACCGATTCGTAAAATCCCGTCCCTGTCGCTGGAAATCTCACTCGTATACCGATCGCGAGTAATTTTCGAGAAATTACGCGAAATAATATTTCGCGATTTATATCGAAAATTTATCGGACAGATCGATACTTGAAATTTGAAGAAAAGTAAGACCCTGTATCATCCCCTTAAATCCAAACCACACGAATACCCATAATTGACTCTTGCTTTGCTACCCCCTACCTCCAGTACACGTGTAACCATATGGAAGAAGCAGGTAACTGAAATAAGGGTTGTTGAGTCCATATGGGTTTCAAGGGTCTGTTGGTAAATTTGGTCATTGATTCAGCCTGCTGGTTTCTAATAGCCAAAGTTCGATCGCGTTGTTCAAAACTGTGTGAGTTGTCACGTGTATGCGCTGTGGCATGTGTGCTTGGGGGTGGGGGTGGGAGGGGGCGTAGAGCGTTACTCCTCTAACCATAGCTGGGAAAATGTAGGTATTATGGAATTATTACGGTTTAGGTGAAAAGCGCTTCCTTCATTCTGAAGAACCCTTATACACGGTGCCCCGATATTACCCCCTTCGACCCCCCCCCCCCCCCCCCCCC
>NW_014333318.1:435464-444072 GCF_000341935.2 Cephus cinctus
CCCCTTCCCCCCCCCCCCTCCACCCACCCGCACCATCGCGTAACTTCGTTAATGCACACGTGTCGTGTCTAATGAGTTATAATCAGGCGAGGAGCGTTGAGTGTAGTTTAATGGTTTGTTCGCCGGCATTAGGCTCTCCTTTTAGCATGTAATAACGCTTCGTTATTGCGCGAGGCAGCCACCCTGTAATTTCGCGGGCCAATGGCTACCTCAAATAATTAAAGCAATTTACGTGACGTATATACGGTCCCGCCACTTTATTTCATTTTTGGAGGATGGGTGATTTTCTTTTTCCTAATATCGTTCACCGACGATTACTCCCGGGACGCTCGTGCCGATTTTCTTGCAATTCTTTTGTACCGCTGGTAAAAAAAATTTTTGGGGTGGGAAAAATGATTTTTTAATTTCTCTCGATCATCCCTACCTCGCCTTTTGTCGTTAGTTTCACTGTGACGTCACGATGCGCTTGACGCTCTTTCGTCTAGTCGCACGTTAACCCGCGTGACTTCATCGACGTTTGAATAACCATTGTAAATGCGATATTAACGTGCAATTTGCTGATTACAATGGCCGCCGTGCATTAGCATTGCCGACGCCGATGTCGTTTCGCTCGTGAATTTCTACGTCATTGCCGTCATGGTCGGCTCTGCGTATGTCGACATTGAGGAGCAATTCACTCGCGCGTATTCGAAATGCGATGTTAAATATTTTAAACGGCTCATCAGCCGGACTGTTACGACTATTAGTAATTTAATGTGATTAATAATGAACATTCGTAGTTTGTCACTTGCTAATCGTCAGAACGAAATGACAGCACGCGATTCTCTACTTTGAAATTTTGCCAGTTTTAATTGCCGCCGTACATTTTTTCACACTGCTTTACCGACGCAGCAACGATTCTCGCGTCGTAAGCATTTCTAACCCCCTCTCGTTCGTTTCGTTAATTACGAAAAATTAATTCAATATATTCTTTTAATATTTCTTCAATATCCTTTATTGTCCTGAAACATTATTTTTTTCTTCGCTATCATTTCTTATCAGTCTAATTGAGCATTAACGAATTGCGCAATTACCTTGTCTAAGACCCGAATAACTCTGTTACCTCGAAGGGCCACTTGAAGTTCCCACATGTAGTTGTACGTCGTAGACTAGTTGGGTACCAGTGGGGAAACTATGGAGAAGGATGAAGAGAAGGAGTACAAGAAAGTCCCGCTAGAGGGACGAGTGCGCCAGACTACGGTGATTGCGATTTAACCCAGTCAAGTTTTCCTTCTCACCCGCCCTACGTATTCCCAGACGTTTCCAGCGCTCGTGTCCTTGCCAAACTTACTTTACTTACTTCGAGCAGTGCTGCGCATTCGAATAGAGCGTGTGTCTACTATTTTCCTTCGACTCCATCAGACACACGTGTCTGCCTCTGTTTACGTAACAAATTCCCTCGAAAATTGCAGGCAACAAAAACAGCAATCGAACGACACACGATACCCATAAAGCCAATACGATTGATCCAAGATCACTGAAAATTATAAAATTAAAATCGCGAGTGACGTCATTCAACTATCAACGGTGGATGCTTGATCTAGTTTTAAAGTTCTTCCAGAACCTGTGGAAAAATATGAGGGACCGCTCCACGGATACGCTTTTGATAATAGGAGCTCGGATATAGTTTCGTAACAAAGTTACACGAAGCGTCGGGGTGGGGATGCCCCGCGGCTGCGCTATTTATTCACAAGGTAAACTATTTGTTTTATGCAAATCGCGTTAAACCAACGTTAACCGTAGCAAAGGGGGGAGAGGGGGTCTGGATGGGTGGGAGTGGAGGGGGAAGAAGACGGCTCAACATTTTAAACGGCTCATCAGTCAGATCACTGCAATCTCGACTGGATCCAAGAAAGAAACGTGACGTAATTTCCAGGAATCAAGATTTCTCCTCTTGCACGTGTATCCCCCCCTTTCGCCCCTCGTCATCAACCACCCTCGTCGTCCACGTCAAAATTCTACCATCGCCAACCTCCTGCCTTCTCCTTCTTCAGCTGGTCCTGTGCTCTCGTGTACTTTCATCCGTTTTCATCTTCCTGACGCTGAGCTGATCGTCATCTGCTCGAGCAATCCTAATTGAAATAACTCGTCCTCGGCCGACGTTCCCAATGGCTTAACAATGTCGGCATTCCGCACTACCCTCTTGGCGAACTCAGGGCTCTAAGCCCAGCTACCGAATTGTCCGACTGTAATAATTCATGGCGAGGGTCTAATTAAATTCGGTTCCTCTAACGAGCTGTCGCGGGCCTCGAGGAGGCTGGAGGAAAGCTCGAGCTGGCTCCCGTTGTTAGCCTGCCCGACATTTCTCACGGTTTACCACAGCAAATCCACCAGGAGTACCAACCGCTCCTGGGTAGGAAAGTGCTGCTTCGAGTAAGGAGCTTTCCAATTGGACTTTCTCTACCGAATTGCAGTAGGTCCAGCCAGGTGACCTCCCGGCATCGTAGCAGTTGAAATTCGAAATTATTTAATTTTTAAAACTTTTTCCTTTTTATTCATACAATTTTACGAGATTACTCAGTAATTATTTTTTTTGGGTTACCAAACTGCGGGTAATTTTTGTATGGGCTCAATGTGATGCATTTTCTATCGTTGGTGCATTTAACTCGTGGTTTTACGTAGAAGGTAGTTTACTTGGAAAATCTTCAACAATGCCTACCCATTGTTGTCTCATTCGAATTACCCGCTCTTTACTCGCTGCGTTTTTTGTTTATAAGCACAGGAGTACATCGCTCGGCCTTGTTCCTTGGTAACGCGAGCCTTTAAATTGGACTTCATTTCGAAGGGTGCATTCAGTATATATTCGTGATTTGCTCGCTCGATCTTACGAAAAGGTTCCAGGTGGAACATTGCGGTATTTATATTCAAGATTGGTATGGAAAAATGAGGAAGAAAAGCCGAAAATTAGACGTAGGGTGTAGTCGGTAGGCAGGTTCATGCATATAAACGGTTTTTATATACCGTGGATGTGGGTCGCGTATCGACGCTGGGGCAGGCGTCGGCGTCGACCAGAACGCAAATTGCGAACGGACAGAGCGTGGAAGTACGTGTGCACCCTGACAAAAGCGACATAATTGGATTCCATTGAAACCGTGTTCCAGGCACATTTTTTGCACTGTCTATTCTTTTTTTCCTTGTCCAGCCCACGTGACACTTTCGACTGAATTTCCGCAATCCGAAACGTCAAATCGCGTCACCCCGCCACTCGTCTCCTCCGGGAGCGTTTCCTGTCCCATGCGTGGGCTTCGCTTTATTTTCCTTCAGAGTCAAAATTTTCGTCACCCTAAACGTCACTGCGAGACCGAAGCATGATTTCTTAAAGCGGGATATCGTCCATTAAATATTTACCATACAAATGCTTGCTGTGTCTCGCACCAAGTGAATTACAAATTTTTTGTATTTTTCTTTTCGCTTTATTTTCGTCCAGAGTCCAAATTTTCGTCACCCAAACGTCACTGCGAGACCGATTAACGAGCATGATTTCTCAAAGCGGGTTATCGTCCATTAAATATCTACCATATAAATGCTTGCTGTGTCTCGCACCAAGTGAATTAAAAATTTTTTCTACTTTTCTCTTCTCTTTATCGATCTTCTCACAATTTTCTCTACACAGACATCCCAGTCGTCTCTATAGAAGCTCGTGTCTAACGGTGCTAAAGGGAATCGCATAGTGCAAGACGTACTGGATGGATTCAGCATGGTCCAATTCCAAATTCCCATAGACGAAATTCCAGGAGCCATGCTGATTCCTGAAATTCCCAATCCGCACGAACCATCCGGATTAACCCGGAACATTCCAAGAGACCACTGATAAATAGTCGGTCATTACCAACCTGTCGAGCGTTTACCGCACACGGAATACGGGATTGTACAGCAGTCCATTCGCTGAGACTCCATTACGAAATCAATGCACCTCAAAAACAGCATCCCCAAGCCCCATTGGACGTGAGAGTTAATAAAATTTCTCTTAAAAAAAAATCGCCCCCCCCCCTCCAAAAAAAAGAGAGCGCGGGTTCAAAAATATACATATAAAAAAGAGACCATCCCAAAAATCTCTCAAGCACGACAACGTCGTCTCTCACGAAGAAGACCAAATTTGACATAACGCGCTGTCCCACCAGGAGATTTAACCCTGGTATCTTTGGTCGTGCACCAAGGGTGGGATAAAGGATAGGGATATATTATCTAACTACCGCTGACTTTAGCTAATTCTATTAGCTGCCGAGCCTTCCCCCGGGATTAATTTTGCGGCTTCTCTCGCAGTTAATTCTAATGGCTCTCGGCTCGTAGCCTCTCTCCTTCCCACCCCCTACCAGCGTCCCACTCGAACGACCCATCCTCTCCCTCTCTCTCTTACCCGCGAAAATATTTTTTACCACAAAATTAAGCTACCTTCGCTCTGGTAACGACCAAATGTTTTATGCCTTTCATCCATAATTCCCCTCGAGTCTCCTGCATGCCGTGTAAAAAGTCATTGCTGAAATAACGCAAAGGCAATGTAAAAAAAAGTCTCCTAAGGTACGTTCGTAGTTCGGAGCCCGAGCTGCGAAGTCACTCCAAGAGGGATTTGGTCGATTCATACGTCCCAGTGAAGCTCGCGAAGTGCCGGGCGAGCTTTTTCGTTCGTACACTCTGTGCGTGGGTAGTATGTATATATACCGGTAGAACAAAGCGGTCGCTTCGGAATAATTGGTTATCGATTTACAGGGAATCGGCCGGGTCTTGATAATCCTGGAGCGGACGTCCCTCTGGCTCGTGCGAGCTTTCAAAAGCGCAGACTGCTCATGGAGCGTCAGGATAGATAGGGAGCACAGTTACCGATGCGTCGCCACGTGCGTACCTGCCTATACGTTAAAGTCATACGAGAGCGGAGAGGCAGTCATCGACGCGTGTATACCCTTTATGTACATAAGTATATCTATATATATATACGCACAAGTATCGCTATCACGTGCGTACGAGGGTAGCAATGCCCGGAGCTCGTCGCAAGGGTTGGCATCGGGTTTATGAAAGCGTATTTCCCATTTGAAACCGGCGCCCGTTGGCGCGAGTCGTTGAACGACCGAGATAAATATTTAATCGAAGCGACGATCTACGCCGTGTACGAGCTTTAAAAGCGCACCAGCGGGCTTATTGCATTCCATAAAAATAAATGGATCGGGGTACGCTGATCGCATCGGCCGCCAGCTCGGACCAGACTCGTTGGTCGCTGTCCGGTGCTGGAGTTAACGAGTCGTGCCGCTCGAGGTTTATGTGGTGCGGAAGATAGAAAGATTCGGTTAAAAAATGGATGAATTAAAAGAAAAAGGGAGCTTCGCACCCTAGGATCTTCTTAGGTGGGAATCCTGTGTTGCGGGTTGGAATTTGGGTTTAAGAATTTTCGAAGGCTCTACCCTGTCCAGGTTTTGGGGAGATTCTGAGGTCTGACTCTGGCTGGGCTTAGATCATGATAATAATAACAGTTGGTACACTCTGGCTTTACGGTATGGTATCCCATCGACGGAAGTGGCAATGTTCATCCTGGATGATGGGATCCTTCTTGGTCATGCGTCTCCTGAGGGATACGAAGCTCGCGCGGAATTACCTGTCACCTAGGGGATTCCTTCCGGGCTTCGTAGCCTCTCTGCTCTTTACTATATATCCTGCTGAGCCTCTTCTTCTGAAAATATCTCTTCCACTTTCGCAACGGTAACCGCCGTTCCCAGTTTGTCCTCGACTAATACCGGTACTCTTGTTTGCGTAGGTCACCAGTGGCTCAAGACTAATTTGGACGTTACGCCTGAATCCGGCTGGGCCGTGGATCCCTTTGGGCACGGGGGAACCATTCCGTATTTTCTAAAGGCTTCCGGCGCTTCCGGTACAGTCATCCAGCGCATTCATTACGCCTGGAAGCAGTGGTTTGCCAAAAAGAGATACGGCGATTTCGTCTGGCGTCAGCCCTGGGATCAGAGTGGGTCGGGTGATATGCTAACGCACAATCAACCCTTTGATATCTATAATATCAAACATTCGTGCGGTCCGCATCCCCACGTCTGCTTGAACTTCGACTTCAGGAAGATACGCGGCGAGTACACGGAGTACTCCGTCAAGGCGATGGATATAACTGAGCACAACGTTAAGCAGCAGGCTGAACTCCTCCTGCAACAGTACTCGAGAACTGGTTCGCTCTTTCCTCACAACGTGGTGCTGATGCCTCTCGGGGATGACTTCAGATACGATCACGCCATTGAGTGGGATCAGCAGTACACGAACTACAAGATCCTCTTGGACTACATAAACAGCAGGAAGGAGGAGTACAATGCTGAGGTTGCATTTGGTACGCCGAAGGATTATTTTCGTGAGGTAGAAAAACGCGTAGAGAAGTTTCCCACGCTGAAGGGCGACTTCTTCGTCTATTCCGACATCTTCAGCGAGGGCAGACCGGCCTACTGGAGTGGATACTTCACCACCAGGCCGTACATGAAGATCCTGGACAGGGAGCTCGAGGCCAATCTCAGATCAGCTGAAATTCTTTACAGCATAGCGTTAAACGTCGCTAAGCAGTCCAACATGGATATTAAATTATACGAGACGTACTTTGAGAAGCTGGTAAAGGCCAGGAGGAACCTGGGTCTGTTTCAGCATCACGACGCAATCACGGGAACCTCGAAGGCCTTCGTCATGAAGGATTACGCTTTGAAGCTTTTCGAATCCATTTCCGACATGACGAGTCTTCAGAGCTTTGCCATTCAGTCCTTGGCAGCTACCACAGCCAAGTCGAATTCGGTCTACGTTCTTCCAGAGTCCGACAGGGACAGCTACGAGAAGCTCCCGAAAAAAATTCCGATATCTGTCAGCCCGCAGGAGACTAAGAAGATCGTCCTCTTCAATCCACTTGCTCAGCCTCGCCAGGAAGTAATATCCCTGAAGGTGACCACGTACAAGATCCGGGTACTGGATCCGCAGAAGAGTCCCATACCCTATCAGATAATTCCGGTTATGAACGCCACCAGCATCACCCACGAGGTCTACGTGATCCTCTTCATCGCTGAGCTTAAGCCCCTCTCGATAGCCACTTACCATCTTCAGTACGTTGAGAAGGTGCCGAGCGAGGCCATTTCCACGGTTTACTGCAGCAGATGTGGCAAGGACACCCTCTTCCCGATAAAGCCAATGCAGATCGGCGACGTGCAGCTGGAGAGCCACAGGATGAAGCTCCTCTTCGACGGCCAGACGGGGTTTCTGAAGAGAGTGACGAAGAAGTCATCAGGAAAGATCATGCAGTGCGCTATACAGTTCGCGGCCTACCCCTCGGCACAGTTTCACAGTGGAGCATACCTCTTCATGCCGGATCCCAATCTGCGTGACAACGACAAGGACGTCCTTGAGGTCTACACGCCCCACCAGAAGATCTACATCATCTCCGGGCCACTCAGCTCCAGGCTGACTGTCGAGTATGGTCGCTTGCTTACGCACCACGTGGCCATCTATCACGCCGAAGGTGGCCTTGCCGAAGCCATCTACCTCAGGAACATCGTGGACTTTGAGACCCCGCCGAAGAACCGCGAGACCGAGATGTTCATGAGGGTCCAAACGGACATCCTCAACGGGGAACCCCCGGAATTCTATACCGACCTGAACGGACATCAGATGATCAAGCGGACCAAGATCGAGAGGATTGGCATAGAGGGTAATTACTTTCCCATAACAACGATGGCCTACATCGAGGATCCGAATCAGAGGTTGACCCTGATGGTGAACCACGGCCAGGGTGCTGCCAGTTATCAGCCAGGCTGGCTGGAGGTGATGCTGGACAGAAGAACCTTGTACGATGACTCCAGAGGGATGGGCGAGGGCCTCCTGGACAATCGTAAAACGGTCATGAAGCACTGGCTCCTCCTGGAGGACGTTGGCTCCATCCGGGACCAATACTCAAAACCATCCCTGTTCGCTAATCATTTGAGCAACGCATTAAACTATCCAGTTAACATATTCGTAGTTGACGGCACGGAGTCCGAAGTGAAGTTGTCACCGGAAGTTCGGTTACTTACTCAGAGCTTCCCCTGCGACCTTCACCTTCTCAATCTCAGGACCAATCACGATCAGAAGCTTCCTCAGTTGCCTGTCAATAGCGCCCTGATGGTCTTGCACAGGCAAGGCTACAGCTGCGCTGTAGGTGCTGACACTGTCCTGAAGCATTGTCCGATCAGTGATCACATAGTCCAGGGTACGTCGTTCTTCAGACTCAGCCCGAACGTCACGAAGATGTCCTTGACGGGAACCAGGAGTCAGAAGCAGCTCAAGGACGGTCTTCAGGACGTCAGTCTTCTGCCAATGGAAGTTCAAACTTACAGCGTCAACTTTGTGCAGTGATTAGGACACGATCAGTCTCAAGACGCTTGAAACGATGACGGAGTCCGGCTGTCACGTATCGGCGGTTCGATTAACGATCGAACCATTCCCTCTGCTTTAGGAAATTGATTTTAATCAAACTCGAATGTCCACGAACTCTGCTGAGATTCTTGCCGTGTTGCGCCAATGGTCTCGGGGGTCGACTTACGCAGGTAAATTCCTCCCCCCCCCCCCCCCC
>NW_014333318.1:444231-514173 GCF_000341935.2 Cephus cinctus
AAAGAGCAGTAAAAAACAGAAAGAGGCTTGAAAAAGGGTAACGTTTTCATAATGAAAAAAAAAAAGATAAAGGGTAACTTACCCCAGTACCTTCACGTGTTTGCATGGCAACCAGGATCGTTAAATATTACTAATCAGTCGTGCCGGTAAAAGGAATAAACGAATACAGGCGGCCATTTTTGTTATTCGGCAAATGGCAAATGGCTGAACGAAATTGCCAGGACAAAATTACACGGCTGTCACTCGGTACCACTTGATTTTTTTCTCTCTTTCTCTCTCTCTCTCTCCGATGCTTTCTCCCATCACTTTTTATACATATACAAACGTTCGTCTCTTTTGTACAATAATTATTCAAAGAAGATTAACGTCATTGCGTCCTATAGATACAAAACTGTACACCTATTACACCTATTGCTCTTTATATAAATACTATATATATATATATACACACACACAGAAAAATGACTCCTAGGACAAGTAACATAAATGATTTCGAACGAAGCGTAATGTTGTACATATCAGCCTCGACTTGCTAAGTATATTGTATTTGTAATAGGCCGATATCGAAATAATGATTATAAATCTTACCTATTTTCGTAATGTCTGCGCCATTGCGCGGAACAAACGACCGAGAGTGTTCTCGTTCGCGACTGAGACTTTCTCGAGTACGAAAGGGATACTGAAAATAGAGAAGAAAGACGCAAAAGAATTATGCGCCCAATGTCCTCGGTAACCGTGAGACAATGGCGACGCGTGTAAGTAAAATGAAAAATAATGCAAGATGCGCAGAACGATGCGCGGTGAATTACGATCGAGCGAACTTCGCGTTCGTCCGATTCTCGTTTAACCTTCGTTGTTTCACAGAACGTTCTTCCAGGATGGTTGGGATAAATATTGAATTTGACATATTCCGAGAAAGCGAAGACTCTGATATTTATTCTTTAGACTCTCCAGACGAGATTAGACGAAATTTATCGGCGATATTCAATATGGATTTTTGTAAATAATTAATTAATGTAATTGAGGTTAATAACCAATCCGATAGCTTTAAAAAAGGAGTTTTTAATATCGCGTTGCCAGTACATATGAATCTGGACCAAAGTCGCGTGTCGGATCGAAAAGAGGTATATATATAGTATATGTGTGTAGTAAGTAAAAAAATTTTTGTTTTCAAATTAGATTTATGCAAAAACCGGAAGTGAATAGCAATCGTAGGATTATAAAAAGATGTTCGCAATGTCAATGAGTAATAACGAAAAGGATATGAGTCCTTGAACAATAATAACTCGAACTTCCGGTTTAACGTAAACTAAAGAAAATCTTTTATGATCCTTTGAAAGAAAATGGCCGATCATCGGATAATGCGAAATCTTTCGTGACACGCGAGCTTTACGACTGATTGTAAATAGAATTGTCATTTTGTCATTTTCTTCTCCTTTTTTTCTTTTCGTCGTATTTTTTAAGTCAATCAGTATTACCGAATGGTGACTCTTGAGTTTGCTCAAAATTTTTGCCGAACGATCGATACCCGAATGACGTTCCGCTGACGAGCCGAGAATGCTAGATGGCAAGCTCAATTTTTACATTATTTTTGAAATTGTTTTTTAAATTATTAGAAAAAAATTTTTATAATTATTGTTCAACTCACGAGAGGAACTCCTACGACGATATAAATATGCGTGTAACGATACTGTAACATACTACATGTTTGTGCTGTCTCTAGAGAAGAATTATATATATATATATATTATATATATAAAGTAAAGTATATATATATGCTGCGACAAAACGATTTGCAAATTCTATAAATTTTATCCTAACTCGTTTTGGCGCAGATGACGAAGAATGAATGATTAATGATAATTATACGATATTCCTTACGTTACGATGTAACATTATATTTATTAAATAAACATAGTAAACAATATTTTATTCGACCTAAAATATATGAACATTAACGTTAAAAATCACCTCGATTCCATTTTTATCGAAATAACGAGTATCGAACCTAACCTGATCAGACAATATATATCATCAAATAATTCATCACTGTACCTATTGATTTAAGCCGATTCGAGTTCAAAAAGCATAGAATAACAGGAGAACCTAATAAAATTGTATAAACAGTAAATGAAAACGAAATTGAATGCCCTGGTCAGACGATAACAAGAAAATTAATGTATTTTCATTGACACAGGGAAAATTGGTAATTCCAGTGAATCACGTAAAATCTCCATATCAAAAATATACTACGGTCAAGGTAGAAATATTCGTATTCAATTATTATACGAGCCTTAATAAAAGACGTGGGTACCGTTATCACTTATCATTCGAGTAGTCAGGGACAATCAGACGAAACCCCGTTAATTAACTGACCCTTCCAGAATTCAAAGCCAGACGCAGTCCTGTGGTTTTTGCTATCTCGTGACGACAAAAAAATTAAAAGACCACAGGATCCTTGGCCACGACCAAACCGTTCACGGATTGGCTCCGGTAATTTCAGGCTTCCAGACCAAAATCCCTCAGTCCGTTCCTTCTCGTTTTGTCCCCAGCATCCGTGGGACAAAGGCTTATCAATCATATACAAAGAGTACCGAGAGCACCGAAAGCACTGCGGGGACCTGAAGTGCTTGTGCCACGGGGAGCCTTTGTTAATGGAAAGGAAATTGAACGAGTTGCAATTAAAACTTGGAACGAAGGTAGGTAAATCCAGGTAGTAAAGCAGCGCCGAACTTATCGAAACGAAGTTGCGCCGAACCGAAGAATTTCATGAGGGATGATCACGCTTCGTTAAGGCACGTGCACACCGTAATATCTATACCAGTGCAAAGCATGGATTGTTACTTGATTTTAGCAATTACAAAAGAATTACCTTGGTATCAGCTTGGATGTGCACTCGTTCTTAGGAAATTTTTAATGTGACGTCATTTTTGTTCAGGCTGTATAGCCAGACTTGCATCGTCCGTCTTAAGTTTTTTTTTTTTTTTTTTAATTTCGTTTGGAGACAAGTGGCGTACTAATTTATATGGAAATACCTCCCGACGGATTATAAATCACAGACTTCTCGTTGGCCACGACGACGTCGGCGTCGCGACGGACAAATTATTCTACGTATTCTACGAGGCGCACTTTTCTACTTGACGGTCTTTCTGCTTCCTTTTCTTATGCCTTGTTCATATAACTTTCTTTTAACGGTATCTTTCTTATGTAAACTATTGCTAAATTCTTAGGTCGCGTTCATAAGTAGACTAATTATATTCTGTGATAAATTTTTCTTTTTAGTATTAACGTACAGTGTAATTAAGATAATTCTAGTAGGAGCGTACATTGTATAGTGAAACATTGTTCGATCAATTATGAAATCCACGGGCGAAGCCAGTGTAGTAGAATATCGGGTGTCGAGTTTCGAAGTCTATGACGAGTTGTCTATTGCGCCATAACAGTGTGTACGGATGAGATTCCCTCTGGGTAATGCCTTACGCATAGGGAAACTTCTAGAAGTTTCTCTACTTTCAATCCTGATTTTCTCTCTCTCCTTCGAGGTTCTCTGTCCTTCCAGGCCAATTTTCATATTCAGTAATCAATAGACGGCCACAGTAATAGAAGTCAAGTAGAAGAGAAGCGGGATGGAAAGGATGAAGAGAGGAAAAAGAAAAAAAAATCCATCGATCGGTCGATCATCGATGATGGATTTTAATTTTAAACTCGAACCCAATCGTCCGTCTAGCGAAAGCTGCCGAAGGATTTGGACAGTCGAGATAGTCGAGAGTTCAGGAAATGGCTTAGCCGTTTGCCGATATAATAAAGTTGCGAAATACAAAAGTGAGACGGAAGGTAGATATTTCATTTTCCAAGAAAAACAATAAAGCAGAGATTCAGAGTCGGGTTCGTAAAGGTGTTGCTTACATTTCTCCTGTCCTTCATTTTCTCCTTTTTCTTGCTTCTCGTGTCTCTGAAGAGCTAAGACACATTGCGCGAGATTATTTAGTCGCGCGAAGAGGAAGGAAGGAGGAAGGAACGAAATTTTCAATTTACACTGCAGCGCAGCGCATCGAATCGAGTTTCAGAGCTGAACGAGTCCAAGTAAATTGGATCATTCGTTTAAGCGAGTTAAATTCACTTTTCCCATGATAAAAATTCTCTTCCAGACAGATACGATCGGTATACCCATTGAACGACGCGAAGTGAAGGGAAAAAAGAGAATTTAATAAAAAAAATTTCATTAACAAATTCCATCGATTTCATATTCATTACTTTTATCAGGTTCAATTCTTACCTCGAGTCTAAATCGATAAGGATACACAGTATATCAGATAGGCGGTTGACGTATCTTGGAGTGTCGGTAAAACGTATTGGTTGACGATAAAGAAAGAAGGTGACGAAGGTTCAGGGAGAAAACTCAGCGAGGAAATTCACGATCGTTCCCCGTTTAAGCGACTTGGAATCTTTTTTTTTTGTTTGGTCAAGCCGAAGGCCTCTTCTGGAACCTAGCGAAACTGGGAGCCGCCATTTATCTAAGGAACTTAAACGCGCCCCCGGAAAGCCAGCAAGATAAATTGCCATCCCAAGCACAGTGTAAGCCGGGCGCTCTTTTCTATAGTGTATTCACGGCGTGTAGCCGATAGCCAAGTGAGAAAATCCACTCGATCTCTGGCTGGCTAGGGAGACTGCCTGCCGGCTGACTAGCAGGGGATCGGGATCGTATCAAAAGTTTCTGCTGCAAACTCCGGAAATTCGAATTTATAGTTATACACTCCTACACAGACACAGCACAGGGATAACGTGAATCGTTTCAGTATACGTAACGAAAATGACATTTCTGCAATCATGTCTCAAGATGACGCAAGAGCACCATGGAATTAGGTGTTATCGCCAGACATTTGTAACTGGCGTAAAAGTAATTTCAACTTTCCCCTCGTTCGAAAACGCCCTCGTCCTCGACACCTTAGATTGGAAATGATTAAAGAACTCGAACAGTCTTGAAGTTATCAAAGAGAATCCAAAAAAACGAAACGAAGCGTCCTCTGCCCCTTACACTCCCTCCGCACAGACCGAAATGATAACCAGTGACAGCAGAGCGTGTCAAGACTGGATTTATGGACGCATCTAACGTACCTACCGAAGGAGCGCGACAGTGGCGCCGCCGTCGGCGTAACCCCAAACATTTTCTCAAACTTACCGCGGTATTTTAATTAGATTCGCTGGCGAGCAGGAAGAGGAACTTCCAAACAGTTTCGAACTACTGTGTCTTCTTGGTTGCGGCCGACGACTGTAAACATGTTTACACATCTTCGTATTTTCCGTCTGTAGCTTTCTCAACGAATTTTGCTACACCCTACCGACAATATCTATATATCTCGGCTATGTGACAAACGCACTCTTCCGCGACGTAGACATCCAGCTTCCCAGAGCAACTACTCGGCACTAAATCTCAGCTATTTAACCAAGAGACAATCACCGCACAAATATCCTCATAGGTACGACGTGTCTTTCTCGTGTAAAATTAGTATGCAGCAGACGACACTAGCGACAACTGGTGGGACATACGTATATGAGAGTCGTTAATATTTATCGTTTGGCTTTATTAGAAGCACCGTTCACCAGGAGTCTTTGACGTTTTGACCTCCGAGAACTTTTTCCAATCCAATCTTTGTCGGATCCAGAGTACGCTTCGTATAACGGGATATGTCGCTGACATTTTCGTTAAGAATTTCAGGAATGCAGGTAAGTGAAAATGCATGGGTAGTTATTGAGAGACTTGGAAAAATATGGCAAACGTGTTTCAAGTATTAGGAGAGGGAGGCATAACGATAATCAGCAATGCATTCAAGCGTGATCCTGCGTGAATGAATATTATTACGTATAGCAGCCTGTAGACTTCAATAAATCATATTTAGTGGGAGATAAAAATTTGGATACCTCGATGAGTGAACGATTCGAGGAAACGATTGCATAATGTCTCTTTTGACGCACTGTATTTTTAAGTCAGTTTCATGCGTGTAATTTAAACTAGGATTTCCAGTCTTCGTTACAGCATTTTGTGTATCGTTAGACTATTTCTTGTCCGTACTATTTATATCTTTGCGTAGTAAATATACAGATGGTGTCACTATACGGTTAATGACCTGTCATAAACGATGTACTGAAAATAATGGCGATCAGCATACACGGCTGGATTTTTTAGCTCAATGCGTCTTCGATAGTTACGCCATTTGGGGTATCGATCTTTCTCAAAGTCATCGGACAATACATGTCATAGCTCATAGGCATCAGTCTCACAATCAATTCGTAGGATTACTCGTTGATAAATCGTAATCAAGTTTGGATTTTCCTATGCTCTGATTTGTAAGATTCATTTACCAAACATTGTTTCACGATTCGCGAACCGCGACGCACTATTACAAAACGCAGAGCTATGTCGGTCCAGAAGTTCGGTGTGATTTTTTGACGGTTAGAATGCAACGCAAGTATAACCAAATGACGTGTTTTCCATAAAGTAACGTAACTATCTGGTAAGATGGAAAAATAAAATATATTTAGTGTAAAGTCATGCATATGCATACTTTTTAACGTTTTATGCAGCGATACGAATGTCTTGCTAGAGACGTCATAGTTTTCAATCTACAAAAAAAAACACATTAAACTCATAAACAAGCTTATAGATAGGCTTGAAGAAATTAACGATATTCGTAGAACAAAGCTGTAGGTTATTGTGCCCTTCTATAAATTTACTAACAAGAAACGGCGCTATCTTGCGGTTGGTTCAGCAACCACTTTAACAGTGAATGCCTCGCCTTCGAAATCCACGAATGGAATGAGTAATCGTAATCACGAAAGAGACGTCGGACTGAATCTGCTTTGATATTTTCTTTAAGTTTCTTTCTGCATCTTTTTTCTCTGTTTCTATTAATCTTTCCTTTCGTTCCGTCTCACTCCGTTTTATCGCCGTCTCCCTCTTCTTCTGTTTACGTATCTCATACACGTCATAGCTTTTGAAACGCATTTACAAGTTTTTATAAAATAAGCAGTTTAACTATCACTGCCAACGTACTGAAAGCTGGTCAAGGTTTACATAAGAATTAACTTTAAATAAAGTCTTTAACTGAATGAGGATAAGACTCTTGCTTTATATGTATGTACATGCGCATGAGTTACATGCAAAGAAAGGAAGAGTCATAAATTAATATTATTATGTACTATATGTGCACTGTTAGCTATATGTATACATACATATATTATTCTACGCCTTGTGTTTAATTCGTTATTGATAATCATTATTCGTTGACTGGACGTACATATTTACGGCAGTAAAAAATAGGGGCTATGACGCACGACACTTTCGCACGTTTTATAAGTACTTCTGGCAAGTTCCTGAGAAATGTGAAACTGAATAGTTTTGAGAAAAGGATAAATAACAAGACGGCCATCGTTTTTTTTTTTCTTTTGAATGCAGGTAATACGCATACGGGCACTTGATCCCTGGTTGACATTGACCATTTGACTGACCGCCTAATTTCCATTTGTTACGCAATTGATGCAATTAGATACGTCAATCGGCGAGATAATAGGCTATGGAAAGGTTTCGCCCAGAACGTTCTGACGCTCGAGACCGCATGAAAACTTGTTTTTGTAAGGTCTGATATGCATTAACAAACTTTGTAATGTTACTTTGTAAACAATAATATTCCACTACTTCCGTTCGGTCTTTCGGAAATATTTAATGAGACTATTCCAGCGAGGAACAAATGCTCACAGACGGTACCGTGTTATAGACAGTTACCTTGTTATCATAAAGAAACGAGGCGCCGGCCCGTCGGGAAGCAAGTCAAGTTTAGTAGTACTGCATGCGCCAAATATTCTGCCGCCCCAACACCCGTGACTCGTGCGTATATTTAAATTATCTGACCAATTCACCAATAGCATACCTTTGTATTAGGTATATATAATGCGGGAAAAAGTGTGAGGTCGATGCTCGACGACATCGTCGAGGAAGAGGACAAGGTTGAGTCCTCGCTAAGAAAACTCAATGAGAAGAAAAGAGATAGGGTGGAAAATAGTTGAAAGTTGATGCTAGCAGTCCAAGCAGAAGTAAATCTGAGACACCCTTAGACTTCGCTTTCACAAGAATATTCCTCCTCGTTGAGCTCCTCCAGCAGAGTAATCAGTCTCCATCTCGATATAGCGACTACGACGACGACGCTCTAAGTGAATCTAAAGGCTTAGGGC
The DNA here is from genome assembly GCF_000341935.2 of Cephus cinctus. Taxonomy (NCBI): domain Eukaryota; kingdom Metazoa; phylum Arthropoda; class Insecta; order Hymenoptera; family Cephidae; genus Cephus; species Cephus cinctus. The sequence goes on from NW_014333318.1 coordinate 452,458, forward strand.
ATTGCTCCTCTTCTCTACCTTCTCCTGCTCGTTCACTTTTCGTACTGTCTCTGTCCCACCTTCTAGTTTGTCATGATCCGCCTCGTCTCAGGGCTGAGTTACCGCATGCTGGTACAGCCACTTTTCTTTGCGTTCCATATTTACCGCCGGCCCTGGAGCTGAGGTTGCTTTCAGATGACTATTACGTAGCGTGAAACCAAAGATCACATGTACCAATGAAGTAGCAGCGTGCGCGACTTCGCCAAGCAAACAGTCAAACAGTCAAGTTGTCGGTGCTGTTGGCTTCGAGTGGAACACTTACATTACGTTGAATTAGAGTCGGCACTCCAGTAGACATCGCCAGTCTTACTTGGGTGACATAAGACGTCGTGTAACAAGGCCACGGTCGTAATCTATATAGTCTACAATTCCTCTTATCTTCGTAGCAAGAGAAGCGCTGCTTTCCTACGCAAGTTCTACATTTTTCGTAATACGGGCTACCCCCGCCAACCGACCTTTCACGGAAAGACGAATGTGTCGAGGATGTTGCTGTTTTCTTCGTGACTGCTGTGCTTTCGGGAGTGTTCCGTCGATAAGAAGCTTATCTCAGTGGCAAAGGCTAGGGAGAAAAAAATGCTCTCAGCCAATTACAGAATCAAATCTTCTTCTACGTGTAATCGGTGATCATCGTCATGTGTAAAAAAGTTAAAGTGAGAAAAGTAACGACAGTGATAGTGGCGAGTGGCTCATGTGCGTCGAACTACCTTACATAGAAAGGAACCTTTTTTCGCCTCCTAGTGAACGGAGTTTGATAAAACAGTGTTCGGATTGCCGCACGTCGTCGTTTCCCGACGAAGCTTCACCGGCATGTTGTCGGCGAGTGTCACGCGGTAAGGTAATTTTTACTTTTCACCACGTGTGCGTCTGTCACAAGTGCAGACTCTACACCTGCGATTGGTCGATCGTGGAGGCTCGTCAGTGTGTTTAAAAATAAATTAGTGCTCCTTTACCTTCTCCTTTGCGGTTAAATCGAACCGGGCAGTGCACTCGGTGTTCGTAACACGCAATTCGCGCTGAGTTTCTGTGACGTGATTTGCGACCAACCTGTGGGCAGTTTTTAACAATCTTTTATGTAGTTTGTCGTGACATTTGATACACGTGTGAAATCGTCGCAGTTTACGGTAAAGACGTTTCAAGTCTCTTAATTCTATACGTGCCATTCGTGAATGCCAACATAACCTCAAATTCGCGCGTAGGCTAGTGCTCGTTTTTGCGTGTCGTGAGTTATTTTTGTAACTGCTCCCATCTCTAATCTTAGGTGGAATTTTGCAAAATATATTGCGACATCGAAAATTTTTGATCGACATCCTTAATTTGACTTCACGGTAAGTCACTCTCTGTATTCTCTGACTGACGTATTGTTCGAATAATTGAATAATTTACTTCATCAAGACCACTGTATTTCACATGAATTTTTCCTTTTTGGCATTTATGCACTTGCTTCAATCTTTGAATAAGACTGTCATCCTAAAATATAATGATCAACTTATGACTTTTATGATTTACTTAATGTTTCAGACTTCATATGTCAATATATACTAGTTCATACAGTTAGCTTATATGATTAATTTGAATGCTCATTCGTGCAAACATGGATGAACTCGTCACTGCATTATTTCAACCCATTAATATATAATAGGTATACTTATAGCTTAGTAGAAATATGGGCATAATAATGTGATTATATAGATTGCGTAACATCATTGATAACAAAAGCAAAACATGCAGAACTTGTGATCTATTTTTTATGTTTTTTCCTTGAGCATTACTTATTGCTTCTGGTACTGCTCTTTCCATGTATGTTTTTATCATAGACATTTACAGATTTATAATCACATCAATTATATTAAATGACTTATCTTGACTTCACTGACATGATTCAAATATTAGTTTTCTATGTTAATCAATTTAAAGCATTCTAGGATTCTTCAAAACATCAGCAATTAATAATTGATACCATATACGATGATCAGATTTATGATTAATCTCTAAGCATAGGAATTTTTTTTATATCATAGCATCAGATCTGTTTTGATAAAATGAAGTTTAAATTGATGAGAAGTGATACTCGAGGGACTATTTTATATCAAATTACTTACATAATAAATCGGTTCTGACTACGTAACAAAGATTAAACTTATTTCAATATTAGTATCCGAGTTTGTCTTCACAGGGAAATTTGTACGGCTTTTAAAGTTTCGATCACGAAGTAACATTAAAATCCTTTCACCTATTGACTCCTCGTAATAGATCATAATATTGTCTTAAGCAAATTAAATAATTATTTAATTGAAACTTTCTTTGTGAAATCAAACAGATCCTCACGGAGGGTTGGAAAACATTTACTACTGCAAGAAATGTTACCAAGAGGATCATAGAGTGCGATGTCTCGCAGCCTGCCAGATAGGGTGGCAGGGCTCTACTATGCCCATGGCCTATTTTGTTCCTCTCACCCTGTTGCCGTTATATCATTGGCGATCTCCGTAGTTCTACTATGTTGGTCAGTAATGATCAATAAATTATCATAGTTATACTATCATTATAAAATTCTTAAATACACTTATCACGTAAACAGTGTTTATTTCCTGTATCATTAATATAACCTAGCCGGTTCTTCAAAGTGTGTCACGTCTCAAGAGAAAACTATGGAAATGATGTTTACAGCTATCCATTGGTAAATCTTCCCATGCCGGGAAACGTACCTCGGACCGTGATCAATCATACCATAGTCCCAGTGAATGCCTCAGAGAGTTCTGCACTTTACGTTCAACAAGTAGTCCTGCGAGTTGGGGTCGTACCCTGGTCAGAGGATCTTGCACTGTCCGACGCCTTTAGAGGACCACTTTTTGAAATTTTCAATCTCCTTGAAATAATACGGAACTATCAGGATCCTGAGACGTAAGTGTTTTTTGGACTTGTGAGAGAGCTAAAAAAATGGAAGTATAAAAGACACCAAAGTACCATCACTATCTCATGTCGTTTACTAGGCTAAAAACTCTTGGACAAGTTTGCCTGCATATAGAGGCTGTCAAGAGAAGAAATGCAAAAAAGTCAGATGTCTTACCAGAATATAATTGTTTGGTATTGTCACCGGCTAATCTCTGGCAGCAAAGTATTGAGATGTTTAATCAGGATACCAATCTTATTGGCACTGTCTTCTCTTATCAGGTATATGCAACTCTAGACTTTTTTTTTAATATCAACGATCAATAATGCCGACTAGACTGTTGAATCTTTGAAAAATAATTGTATTGATAATAGGGCGTCTATTAAATTCTTTCACTTTTGCATAGAATCTTCAACGAGGCAAGATAAGTTTGGCAGAAATGATGTTCGGCATGAATCTGAAAGAAACGGGGGTGAAGAGATATCCAGTCCGCGTGAGGCAACGAATTTTGCAATACGCCGTGACAATTTTTTTAAAAGAGTACGACCCTCGGTAAGTCAAATAAATAAAAATTCTTAAAAATGCATTATCCGCTCCTCAAAGACTAAAAGATAACGGGGACTTGCTGAAGTGGTTTCTTCTATACTTTTTCAACTCCATCAGAGAGCAACTTGGATAGCAAACAAACCCTAGTCCTCGCCTTCAAGCTTTGAGTTATATAATAAATTCTCTTACAGATTTGTCAAAGGACTAAGAAATCGACTGACGACGTATTATCCGCTCCATCAATTGGAAGAAAAAAATTCTTCCTACGTGATACCCACCGACGAAACTCTGCATGTCTTTTATCCTGGGGAATTTAATTATAGCGACTTGTTTCCTTTGACCATGACGTTCTTCGCTCTCTTTTTTTATGTATACTTTTCGGTTCGCAAAATAGAGCTTGTGAAATCAAAAATTGGAATGGCATTCAGTGCAAGCGTTACAGTAGTTGCGTCACTTTCCATGAGCGTAGGTCTCTGCTTTTTTTTCGGACTGACGCTCAGTCTGAGCGGAAAGGACGTTTTTCCGTACCTGGTGGTCATCGTCGGGCTTGAGAATGTCTTAGTGCTCACCAAGAGCGTCGTGAGCACTCCAGCCCACTTGGATGTTAAAATTCGCGTAGCGCAAGGATTATCCAAAGAAGGATGGTCGATCACAAAGAATTTATTAACCGAAGTCACGATATTGACGATTGGCCTTTTTACCTTTGTACCTGCAATCCAGGAGTTTTGCATCTTTGCTATCGTTGGACTCCTGAATGACTTTTTTCTTCAAATGGTCTTCTTTTCGACCATCCTAGCGATTGACATCAGAAGGATGGAATTGTCAAGTGAAAACTCCAAACTTCACGCGTCGAATATTCCCGGATCACGCAAGCAACAATTCACCACGACGATTTCAAATAAAAAGCCTAATATTTTTCGATCCAAGTCCCATCCAAGATTAAACGGAATATCGACTGGTCCTACCAACGTAATTGCTCCTAACACGCAAAATACTCCCACCTTGACGAAGATTCCAAAACGATTGAGGCTTGTGCACTTTTGGGCGAGAACGAGAATCTTCCAAAGAGCCTTCATGGTCTGGATGGTCGTCTGGATCAGCGTGATCATTTATAATTCCGGAATTATCGAACACGTCATTCACCTTAGTGATACGCTCAAAACAGATTCAGACATCGATGGATACACCATAGACAGGCCGCAGACAGTAAACAATTATATTGAGTTAAATACATTGAAGCCTGTCCTTACGTCGACCTCAACTGTTTTACCAAATCATTTGAAAGAGCAGGTAATCATGCGAATAATTTAAATATTATAGTTCCTTATTATTACTATTTGATAGTTCGCCTTAGTTTATTTATATTGATACTTCCTTAACGTTCCAAGAAGAAGCTTGAACTTTGACATGTATTAACTACGTTCTCTTTTTGTTTAAGGATCCATTCTCGAATAATATTACAGAGGAATTAAATAAATTGAGACCCGTTGACTTCCCGCCATGGAACCGCTTATCCCTGTATCATTGGTCATCCATATTGTCAATGTACAATATTTCATTGGCCGATGAACAAATAACGATACTTCCAACGATAAAATTATCGCACGCAGTCAGTCCTCAGCTGGTCAGGCAAATCAGCAATCCAAATGACGTGCAGGAATTTCAATGGCAGAGTTTTGCGACTGCCGCCCTTGACCCATTGGATTTTTCAGGTGAGCGAGCGATAACGTAAACGGAAGTTGCTAGGTATACAGTAATGTAACTTTATAAACTCTAATTCATTCTAGAAAAATCTAACCCATTCTTAATTTCTTGAATCATTAGTTTTCCATAACCAATTAAGCATTGCCTATCGGCAACACTGCTATATTCCACTCGTATTTTAGACATGGAGATGCCAACAAGATCTGAAGGTCGAGGTTTCAACACGGATGCGCCTTTTGTACCATCCAGTCCCATGGAGATATTCTTTGCTGCTTTACTGTGTCTAGTCAGCGTGATAGTAGTCGCGTACACTATGGTCGTCCTGTACCGTTGCATTTGTTCAAGAAATTACGCGGAATGGCGTGCCAGTTGGTATCAGCAGGAGAAGTCTCAGGATTCGGTGACGCAGTTAGTGATGGAGGCGGTGCCATTGGTTTTGGAGGGTCATACTCAAGAGGTCGAGTGCATCGCTACTGATGGGAATACAATAGCTAGTACCTGCCTGGCTGGTCACATCCGAGTTTGGGATTCAACATCTGGAGAACAATTGGCTCACATTGACAGAAAACACTTCTTCAGCAGTCCAAGAAAGGATCTTATGCGTCCAGTTCCTGATCCTGATGAACTTATGTCTGATTATGAAAGTGGCTCTCCACCTTCCAGAGGAGAAATGGAAGCCGCCACGTCACTTGGATTTTATTCAGCCTCATCTAATGTTCATGCAAGGAAAGTGTCACCCACTTCATATCCACACTGCAGGGGCGACACTAGCGGTATGAATAAGAGGCACTCTATGGAAAATTCTTTGGATTACGATTATCAAATAAATGAATTCCCATCGGACAAGCAAAAGTTGGTTCGACGGAGTTTGGATCAGAATTTTGAATTCCCTGATTTAAAACCAGTCATCAATACAAAGTTCTCGACGATGAAGTATTCGCCCACTCAGGCAAATTACGAGCAAGGTTTTGAATTTGGTGAACGATTCAAACAGCTGTTTAATGAACATAGAACCGAGGAATTGGATAAGTGTGAAAGCGCTGAGCAGCTTGTTTCCTGTCCTGGTAGATTAAATAAAAACGATTTAATGGACAGCATGACGTCTTTAAGTACAGACAGAACGATGCAAATAGCACCAAATATATCGCCTATATGGTGCATCGATTATCAGGAAAATCTAATTGTTGTGGGCTGTGCCAATGGAAGTTTAGAATTTTGGGAGGGTACTACAGGTCGATTTAAGGTTTGCTATTTTTATCCTTATAAAGAAGCAAACCTCAGCGTACATGGAGTAAGAATGGGAATTCTTTTTTTTTTTTCTAGTGTTTATTCGAGGACGGTTCTGGACTGGGAATCTCAGCAGTGAAATTTGTGGGCAACAGAGTAATAGCTGCTAAATTGAACGGATCCGTAGACTTTCTACAACTGGAAAGTTACAGCGAAGGTCAACAGATTGATTGGGGCTTCACGTCATACAGACGAAGTAAGTCAATCACAATGACAGTAGTAATTGCTGATTTCTTTTATATTTAAAGAGATTTAACGTAAGCTCAATGCATGAACTCAATTGCCTATTATAGCACATGTCAGGACAGGCAGTGCAGGATCACCAATGGATGTAAACAACATAATGCAACCCGAGGAAGACTTGCGTTGTATGAAAATAGCATCACACAGGGCTCATCAGCAACCTATAACTGTCCTGGATAGCGAAGGTGGTCGTGTTCTGACAGGAAGTCAGGATCACACACTTAAAGTGTACAGGTAATAAAACTCTCTAAAAAAAAAGTATAAAATTAAATCATTTCAGGTTAATTGAATTTATCTGTTCAGGTTAGAGGATCAACTTCCCTTGTACACGTTACATGGGCATTGCGGCCCGATATCCTGTCTGTTCATTGACAGGGTCAGCCCCATGACCTCTGGAAGTGGATCTCAAGATGGACTGCTATGCGTCTGGGACCTTCTTACTGGTAAATTCAATCGCCTAGACTCCCATACAGTCCTTGATGGTTCAATTATAACTTATTTACGTTCTCCTTGTGGTGGTAATGCTGTGTTACAGGAATGTGCATGTATAGTATCCAGGCGCACGACGGCGCGGTGGCAGCCATAACCTGTTCGGCCTCCTACGTAATCAGTATCGGTGCCGACGAGAGGTTATGTGTCTGGGAACGATTTCAAGGTCATTTATTACACGCCCTTCCAGCACACAGAGCAGCCTACAGTCCACAGTTGGTTATGCTGACGCATCATCTACTCATCACTAGCAATCAGGTAATGAAGCATTTTATAAAGATCAATAAGTTTTTATAAATTATCTACTCCGAGCTTGTTCTTCTCCTCCATTTGCAGGGATCTCTGGTGGTGTGGGATGTCAGGACGGGTGATCCCGTGCGAGAAGTAACGTTGGGACACAAAGACAGTTGCATCTTCGTGAAGCAAATGCTCGCCCTGCGGGACAGTGTCGTTTGCGATTTTGGCCGACAGCTAAGAATAGTCAGATTTCCATTGGTCTCCGACAAACTTGACTAAACTTTGCGGCGAGCCTGTACATAGCGGATTTTATTTATTAAAATCGAAGTCTGCTCGATTCGATGCCGTTTAAGATAAGGACATAAAGCGACATCGACTCGTACGTTTTTATACTTGTTTTATCCGAATGTTAGGTGTACTTTGCTAGCTGTTTGTCAAAGAGCTGCTGTGGCTTCTTTGAACAATTTTATTCCGACCTACGTGCCCATACGGAAATACGACGATGCCACGGTTAATCAATACATTTAATTAATTAGACGTAGACGCGATGACTCTTTTTAGAACACAGTCATGATTTTCAAGAAAGCAGAATACATTTGCGAGGTTTCAAGTACCACCTCTAAGTTAGAGTAGTTGTATGGTGAACACCATAATGGTACACCAGGTAATATCGACATCATTGTCACTCGCAAAGAAATGTCACGTAACAGGCGTTCCGTTTGTACGACGTGAAGTAGACTGTTAACTTGTGTAAAAATTGTTAGATCAATCACAAAACAATCGACACACCTACTCGATTCCAGTGTGAAACAAACATCGAAAATCATTGACTCTGTACCGCGGAGATTAGACTATTTTGTCATTATACGTATAAGTATAAGACTTAAGGGATAATGCATCGACCGGATCATTTAATTGTACAAAGTGATGGAGCAACAGGTGCCTTCCGTGGTATCCGTTTGATAGAAACATTTCTGAGACAGCACTAACGAATTCGCTACCTCCTAGAAGATATCCAATCGTTCTGTAATATTCATTCATCGTATACGCTAGATTATATTCTTTATACTATTTTTTTTTTGCAATTGGCTGTGTCATGTATTAACTCGAGAGGCTTCATATTCGATGTTACACAGACGCGTTTGAATTTCGTCAGAATAGAACAGTGGGGTTGATTAAATTATTTGTCTCGATATCATGCGAAGTTAAGATGCATAAAAGCATTAGCCAAAACCGGTGCTGTTCTTTAAAGCAAATATAGAGCTAATCATTATAGGATCTTTGAACACAGAACCAACGAAGCGCAAGAGACTTTTAATAGCAGTTTGAAATCTTAAGAGAGAAATTGCCTGTCCTGCTCTATATCTTGAATTGCGTATTAACGTATAAATTAGAAAAGAATATCGGACTCTGTTCTGGGTGATCAAAGTTTTCACTGTACGTCGTTCTCTAGCTTTTATTTTTCAATTCACGTCCATATAAAACTAGAGTAATGGAAAACCGTTGTAAGTCCAACAGTGCCTTGTTAAACGATCGTAGATCTTTATTGTTCCTCCGGGCGATCGATCATCCTTATGCTGCGTTTATACTGAGCAACGATTATCGACAGTTTTTCTATCTTTTAGGAAAATTAAAAAAAGGACAGTATTCCCTGAGAGCATTGTCACTCGCTAACGCACTGGCAATAAAGATAGAAGACAGTCGATAATTACTTTCTTTCCAAGTATAAATGTAGCGTTAGAATTCATCATTCAAATCTTTTTAAACGATGCGCCTCATTCAAAATCAAGGGAGATGATCTCGAATTATCCACTCGTATCACGTAGTGGTATTATAAAATTTGAATGGTGGCTCAAGAAAGTTGATTCACGTGATACGACTTAAAGGTATGAGCCATCCTCAGATAAAAAAATAATTATCCAGGGGAGAAACGATTGTCGGAGTAACTATCATTTCATTCACGATATCGATAAGAAGATGGTCTCTCATAATTATGTTGCTGGCGACCCCCTGTCTCCCCTTTCCCTCTCCTATCCCCCCTCTCTCCTTTTCCCTTAATCTAATTAACTCTACCGTAGCACGCTCTTTGCCTTGTAAAAGCGCTACTTACTTGTAATTATCTATATAGGAGTATATTGTATATGTATATTTTCATAAAAGAAATATCATTGAAAGCGGTTAAGCGCGAATCCTATTTTGATAGAGTAAAAGGGCATAGAAAGCGTAGAATCCTTAGCTTTTACGTATATGTGTAAGTCGTTGAGCGGGATGAGCGAAAATTTCAAAAAAAGAAAATGGGAAGGTAAAAGAAAAAAAAGCGCATATAATGTCGAGCGCATAAATACATATTGTACGTATATTATATAGTTTATAACAGACAAGAGGTTATCGTACAAAAACGTTGCATCTATGTAATTATCAAGAAAATTGGGCATTTTGTTATTCGTTGGTTATCTATTTTAGGAGAAAATTTTTTTCGTTGGCTCCACGATCCCTCGTCTTATCGGGGCACATGGATGTGCACTAGCCTTAAGGAGTAATATTGGGATGTAAAGAAGGACAAAGAATTTAAATATTCAGAGATGCCGGGTGGTAAGAAAAGTGAAAAGTAGAAGGAAAGAAAGGTTCAACTTTAGACTGAATAACTTTAAAAATTTTCTACTAACGAATTTTATTTTCTGACATTCTTGTTAGAAGCGAAGAAAGTGAGTTGCGCCAGCGACAATTTCAAGTCGGGCCACGGAGATAGGGTTATATTTTTCTGAACCAAAGTTATACACGCTAATGGATCGTACTCAGAGTATCAGAGGTCAAAGGGCAGGAGTATATATGCACCTAGTGACAGGGAATATTAAAAATAAAGAAAAATAAATAAACAAACGCTTCTAAACAAGGCCATTGACTGGCTACAAATAACATATGTGTCGAAAGAGCTGCGTGATTTTTATATTTATTTAATTTAATTAGGATAAGTATGTTTTATGCTAGAATCCATCGTTCTTAATAAATTATCATGTTTAATACTCGATGCCTATTGCTACTCGACGATGACAATGATCGCAATTCTTTATTTATAAGTTTCTAACCTTTGTCTCTTTTGTTTTCTGCACAGTCCTCGATAGTCTGGAAGATCCTCTTAGCGACGATCACAATGAAAACACTTGTCACTTATCATCCATGATAATATCTGCATTTGCATTTGACGTCATAGCGTGTATGTCTTAATCCTAATTATTATCTAGATATTCTTGAAGATTATTCTTAAAAAAAAAAAGGGAAATTTGTATTTATTTATTTTCTTCGTACACATTTTTTTGTCGAGGCTTCTCGCGGTCAGAATTTTATTATTTAAATCCCTGGCTTCCGGTTGGATGCTGCGTCTAGTTTCAACGTATGGCCGACGTTTCGCAGACGTTAGTCTGCATCGTTAGGGTTAAGAAGCTTATCCGTATAAATTATCGATCATGCCGTCGAGTCTTTGAACTCGTGTTATACCTTTTTTTTGAAAGAGAAAAAAAATGACTAGAAAAGTTTAATATGCACTTGCTGCCACCTGGTGTGCTTTTGTGTGCCACATACCGATAAAGTCATTACATGTGACATCTGCGCTGACGATGCTGCCTGCATGTGACGTACTAATTAATGCCGTGTTAAAGACATCCGTGGGTCGTGGGTGGATGTAACGTTTTGCGAATGAACGAGTAATAATTTTTTAAATCTGCATGTAAAAGTCATACGCGATTTTTTGTCTTTTACTAAATGGACTTTTTTTTTATAGGATTTTACAATGTTTTAGGGATATTCCAGGGTTGGATATTGTGTCCCATTAAAATCCAGGGAACGACATTCGCGCGTCCATTTGTCTGGGAATTCAATTAACGAGGATTTACATGCATTGGCTTAATTTATTTATAGTATCAATTTCAATGGATTTAATGCACTCTCTCGCCCATAAAGGAAAAGTACAGTGTATATTAATGATACGTTGATGATACGTCGGGCGTTATCAAAACTGTTCCCAATGGCTGTATTATGAAATTTATAAAAAATGCTGTTCAGTTAATTAAAATTTACATATCTATAGGAATATCAGAGTCATTAAGATTTTTCTTTTAAACATTCAATAATTGATTCTTAGGGTCGAGTCCATAAACAGTTTATTGTTTGAACTCAGTTCAATTGACCGATTAGCCAATCAGATACCTGCAATTTTTAAGATAAACCCCGTTTAAACAATGAACCCTGCTTGTGAAACTGGACCTTAAAGTTTCTGACCGACCAATCGATTAAGACCATCTGATACTATTTATACTTTTGTTATGGGCTGATAAATTAATTACTCCGCACATTATGATCTAATATATGCTGTAATTTTGCAGCGTATGCAAATTAATTAACTTTTAATTGACTTTATTGAACAAAATTTTTAACTTTATCTGCGTGCAATAAAGTAACGTGTTTTTAATTTTTTCAAGTTGAAACGGGGAAGGGAGTGGAAAATTTCGTGACGAAAGAATTATTTACGACAGTTATGCTCCTCTGTTATTAAAAATACATCTTAATATACTGATTCTTCGAAATCGTATCTTGTGAATTTTTGAAAAAAAAAATATATATATATATTTACTTACAAAATTTTATCTTATAACGAGAAGCAAGTATTTTGGATTTGAGACCAAAAATATTGGCTAAGTCCTACGCTGAACTTTACGTATTTGTAATACTCGGTTACTACGTAGATTTCTACTTTATCGACTGTTGACTTTTCCCAAGGCTTCAATATTAGTGATACAATTATTTATACCTAATTACCGATAAATTGGCGTTTAGCTATACATTGTTTGGCTTCTCCCACCAATGATCGGAAGCTGCTCTTTCGCTGGTTCACCTATTGACGCTCGGGTGCTAAGAAATTGTTACGTAAAAATTTTATCGATAAGCACGATCTTAATATCGAAAAAAATGTATTTTTACAAATATAGATGAATTGCGAGGTTAATCCATCGACAATCTGATAGAGTCTGGAATTGTACGAGAAATTATTTTTCTACTTATATCGATCCCTCTATGATTTTACGACACATTGAATTTTTTCCTCCTACAAATCTTTTGTCGGCTTCGCAACTGAATAAACTTCTAACTCAATTTTGTATACGTCGATAAGACATACGTAGAAAGAAAAAGTATATACACTAGAGCGAGCTGTTTTCATTTTTAACAGATTAAAATATAAGTTGCAAGCGTTACGCAAAGAGAAGATAAAGTAGAGATGAATGACACACGATTATTTATAACACAGCAGACATATCGGAGCGTTAAAAGCGTAATTAGAATTTAGAAAAATGAAAAAAAAAATTTTATTGACCAAAAATATTGCAAAAATTTTTTATCAGGTTTCATACCTCGTTGTGACCATTAACGTCCAGTTGACTTTTCAAGGAAATCGTCATTATAAATTTTGTTTCGAAATACAAAATGAACAAGTACGATGCTGCTCAAATAGAACGTTATACGAATTATCGCTATGGTCTAATTGGATGCTAGAAAAAAATTTTGAATAAAAATAAAATTTGTTACTAATCAATGTGACGTATTCACCAACGATACCTATACGCTAAAGGACGATGTGGAACTTGTTAAATGTAATTATAAAATTATTTTTTTATCAATTCTATTGAGTGTCCTAAAATTAAGTATTCCGAGGCTGAATACGTATCGTGACGATTAGCTCTCCGAGCGTCGCCAATATTAAAGAAACGGACGACCGATATGACACCTGATTAAAAATCGTCTGTATTCTTGTATCTTCTTTTTAGATGTAACAACGAGAGGGGGAATAGCGCGTACGAGGAGGGAGAAACTGAAAGTAACGAGACATTCTGGCTTTGTAACTTGAACAAGTTTCTCAGTCGATTCGTACTGCTTGGGAAAAGTCGACACGAATAAAACTTCAGGACTTTTATCAAAATTACACGTGCTCTTTTTTTTCAGTTTCGAACTTTGTCCGATAGACGAATCCTAACGATGCACGTGTCACTTTTTGCAAAATTTATAATCACGGTGTCGGCATTAAAATCATGAGAAATGTGTGATTTTAGAAAGTAACGAAAATTTGTGTGAAAATTGTTTTTTTTTTATTTTTATTCCATTTTGGGCAAGTTCTCATGGCTTCCGAACAAATTCCAGATGACGTCAACAGGTATGACTCTTTTATAAAGTCACTATAACTACCTATACTGCATAAAGTTTCACTTTCACTCGTGGTCCAGAAATTTCCGTGTTTGAGAAAATTATTATTTTTATTATCGCTCGTGAGCGTTTACAAATTTGATTTTCGCTGATCGTTGTTAATTAAATTTTTCAATTTCCTCCTGCGATATTGCTTGCTATTTTTCTCAATCGTAGGAAAATTCCGAATGGACGGTCAAACCTGTTTTCAGGTTTATAAATAAACGAGGCGATTTTCGTTATTACAGAAAAAAATTTAGTTATAAAGATTGCCCATGAAATTTTTCAAAATTTTTATTTCAATTTTATTGGAGCATTTATTAAAAATTTGTTTACCCTCCGGGTCACCTCGTCAATTGCAATTTTAATTAGAAAATATTTGTATCGCTTTTCGTCTAGACGTCCAGGATACGTTTTTGGCATTTATTAAATGTCAAAAATACAAAAATCACATAAAAGATTATTCGTGTAAACAAACGTCTCGTATTCGGATTTGACGCTTAATAGTTACGTAAACCTCATTTTTTACACTGCCTTATCTCACTTCTCCTATACCCGCTGTATGCATCTTCCTACTTGACACGTTATTCCGGTCCAACTGCACTTTTGTCATATGAAATGAATTTCACGTGACACAGTCACACTATTTCAACCGGAAGTAAAGAATCATGCAATGATCACTTCATGAGGGACTTCCTATTATATATCCTTACAAGTATCGTTTTCGCAGAACTCATTCGTCTGAACTGTGTTTGTTTTATAACGTGTTTTTTCCTGTTATTACGTAATTCACATGATTTAGCATAAATACATGGAACCGTGGAAAATTGATATCCGAATAGAGATATACAATTCGGATAATTGTATATAATGTAATATATAATAGAATAACAATTAGATTTAATAATTTCTGATAGGATAACATGGACCGTGCGTGTACCAATTCACAATAAATCTGAATCACCAAAATATCTATGGAAATTGGTTATACGATTTTATATATTGGAATTATTTGTGGAGCGAAAAGAATTTAAATTATCATTAAATTATCGATAAAATATAATCATAATTTTGTTTACGTCCTTGCAGTAAATTTAACTATTATTTACTGATAAAGTGCTTGTTGACGCGCATACTCCAAAATTATGTTTGTATATATTCCATAAGTGTGCTTTCATATATTTTCTACAGTCAATTTCTAATTGATCTAGTGCAAGACTTTCGAAATTTCGAAAAGAACGTTAATTTTGAACTCATACAAACCCTTGGTGAAAGTATTGATTGGGTTGAATATGTATAAAAGAGGATCAATGAACGGTAATTATATATATATATATATATAGATTAGCGAATAACAGATGGTAGAAAATTAACATTAGAATTTCACTCATTACAATTCATTACCCTCAAACGTTTTTATAATCTAATAATTATCCATTAATACAATTTGTATTTCTTATCAGATTCAAAGTTTCAAATGCAATCTCCATACTATAGCTATTGTATTGTATCTCAAAATCCTACATTATAAGTACAAATAATCATTACTTACATACAATTTTGACTTTGTACTTTTAACGAGCAACATAGATAGGCTTCACTTTATCCCAATTCGTCAATAATGAATCAATAATGAATTACCAAACAAGTTGATAAACGTAGTTTAGATAAGAATATTCCATTTGACTGCTTTGAATATTCTCAGGCAGGTAAAGTCCGATAAATTGGTAGTTCTGAATATATATTAATGTAGCGTATATTATAAATGCTTCTAAAAATTCAACCAATCATAATCATAACATTGATTAACTCTTACTCGGAAATAAGATAGATCCTATCGATATAATTACACTTGATGCCAACTTTGATCTGAAGTAGTATGATACAAATCGATAAAATAGTTTAGTACACAATAGGTCTTATCCGATATAATTTTTGAATAAAAATCAGATAAGACCATATTTTATCTACAGTCCTTTTGCACGCAATTAAGATAATAACAGTATCTATAAATAACGCAGATTATAAAAAAATAGCATGCGAATATCTCGGCGGTCATTGCATTCGGAGGACATTTTCTTTGGATCAGATAAAACGTCGAACTGTGTCACGACTTGGCTATTTGCAACAGCCTCACGTGGATGTCTCATCCCGTGGAAGGACTTTTAATAACCGACTATAAATTCTTCAGAAACGCATGGTTTACTCGGTAAAACCAATAAGATTAAAATATTATCATTTTTATAACATCGTATACTGCGTTTCGACTTAATCGTCGGTATCATCGTCATAATCCCCGACAAACGAGGCAGACTGCCTCCGGACGTATATTTATGGATCGCTTAACAATAATCCGAATTTTTTTTCGTACCGATTCCATACTGTCTACAAGATATAAAATATTCGCGATAAAGACGAGCGAAATAGATAGCGATTTCTTTTTATACAAATTTCTACTATAACATCAATTGTATAATGTCGATTAAAAATAATTATTATAATTTTATCCATTACTTATATAACTACTATCAATTAATTCTACGTAATGTTTTTCTGTCTAATCGCCAAGTTTGCTTTTTTTTTTTTAATAAGAAGTTTACTATCAGAAAGCTCAGTGAACTCTATTCGTAGCAGAAGTGAACGTCTCATCGTCACGGTCAAACTTCAGAGTACTGAAATAATAGTCTTCAGCTAAGGCCTATAATTACATCCCGCAGGATATATTTCTTGCAGGTTATTTATTGCGAACGTACCCTAATAACGGTGACTTGTATTCTTATACAATTTCTGTTCAGTGCTTCATGGTATCTCGAATCCATAGTATATACAGAGTGAAACATTCAAATCGAGACTGTCAAATGACTTAAGAGCAAGGTCTTATATGAAAAAATGTTTCAAAAAAAAGTTTTATGGGTTTAAGGGAGCAATAGAATGGCCTACTTTAATTAAGACCCTTCATCAATAAAATTGAGGTAGGCCATTTTATTGCCCCCTTAAACCCATACAAATTTCTCAAACACCTTTTCATATAAGACCTTATTCTTAAGTTATTTGACAATCTCGATTTAAATGCTTCACCCTGTATATCAGTATCTGTACTCTGCATGCGACAGGTGACTACGGTTGTCATATGTGTGTATATACAATGAATTAAGGTCTCTGAACCGGTCTACTTTTTATAGTCTCTCTAAACCATATCCGCCTGTCATTTGTACTACCATATCGTATCGATTGAGGACGGTCAATTATACAAAATGAAGAATGATCACTGGAAGTGAAAGGATTCGCTCAGCTCACTAGAAAGATTCAGACAAATGAACGAGCAACCATCTTAACATATGATTCTATCTTCGTGTGTTATTACATTATTTTCACACTAAACGAGTCGCCAGGAATAATTTAACAGAATTTCATGTTACAGTAATTTTACACTAATCTCGCTGAGTTTCTACAAAATCAGGTTTTATATTTGATCTTGAGTGTCTGTTCTGTTCTCTCCACTTCTACTGGGATTATCGATACAGACTAAATGTCATACGTTATCTTGAAGCATGTGGTTTAAGATAATTACATTTTTCTTCGAATTAACAATTTAGTGGTTTTTGTTCGGATTTCGAAAATGACGTTTTTAATCTTTATACCGTAATTTAAGAGGACGCTTACGTAACTACTGAGGTTTTCAAGTTAATATCCTACACTATAGTCACTTAGGTATGGACTTGACAAGGTCTGCGACCAGTTTTCATATAATTTAAAGACACATAATAACGTTGAAAGTTGTGGCTACGAGTCAGGTAGATGCTATGCTCGAGGTCGCTTTTAAATTTCAAATGGCAACGATTCAGACCGAACAATGAAAATTTTTAATTTTATCTTTGTATTTACAAATTGAACTGTAGACTTAAAACTAAAAAATCTTATACGGACGGTAACGTTCTCTCAACTGGAATCACCTGTGTACTACTTTGACTAGATAATTGTGTGTAGATGGATATCCTCAATCTGTCTGTTAAAAAAAATACAATATGCCGTAACTCTCCAAGGATTTCTGTTACATAACTAAATAAACACTATATACATTTGACACGTCAGTATACTGTAGCTAGGAGAAAATGAACTTTCAATATAACGTTACTATAGCGAACGCACTATACACTGTTGCATACAATTTATTACATTAGAGATATTGATTATCGAGTAAAATGAAAAAAAAAAAGAATTAAGAACATCAAAACGTAATTTATGAAGAGCAAACAGTTTATCGTTATATAAACGAAGTTTATGGCAAACTAAAAGAGAATAATTATTATATTATCTCTATCTATCAATTTCCAGTAACAGCGAGAAAACTTTACCGGCCGAGCTGAACGGAAATGCGGAAGTACAGGCCGTTTCTAAATTGCGGGAGTCAATTCCACAAGTTTGTGCCGTATGTGCAAAGAATCTTTTGCTAATCACTTTTGGATCGACTCTCGGCTTCTCGGCGATCCTCATCCCAGAGTTGAAAAAAGACCATTCCGAAATACAGGTCAACACGGAACAACTGTCATGGATCAGTATGTATAAAACTGAAAGAAAAGAAATCTTTTAAAATTCTTACTATTATCCCATTAATTATTTCTTCTTAAAATTACTATACAGGCAGCATCAATCTAATTCTCGTGCCAGTTGGTTGCGTGTTCAGCGGTCCAATCTCGCAATTTTTTGGAAGACGAAAAACTATGATGATCGCTACCGTACCGTTTACCATTGCCTGGTTATTATTTCACTATGCTACCAATCCTACGACATTGCTCATCGCTTTATGTCTGACTGGAATCACTGGCGGTTTAATCGAAGCACCTGTACTGACGTACGTAGCGGAAATCACACAACCTCACGTCCGGGGAATGTTGTCCGCCACCTCGACAACGTCCGTCATCCTGGGGGTATTCACACAATTGCTGGCAGGAAGTATGACTGGTTGGAGAACAGTGGCTCTTATCAATACAGCTTATCCAGTCTTGTGCTTTGCTGCTCTGTGTCTGGTACCAGAGAGTCCTTACTGGTTAGCCGGTACTTATCAATTGGTCACAGCAATACCTGATAATTATGAAATTGATAAAAACATTTTATACGTTATTTTGTGTACTTATCAAAAGGCAAAGGTCGTCTTCAGAGTGCGGAACGTGCCCTCTGCTGGCTACGGGGATGGGTGACACCACTCCACGTGCGAAAGGAATTCCAGGCGCTTTGTAAATCGATGTCCAAACCTGCGGGAAAAGAATCCGAAGGAACGATTAAAGAGAAACCTTGGATAGGATACACCAGACGCACCTTCTATCTACCTTTTACGTTGATGATCGTGACCTTCTTCATTTCTGCCTTTGGCGGGGTTCACAGTCTGCAAACTTTTGCTGTTGTCATATTTTCTGAGCTGAATGCCCCCATCGATAATTACACGGCTGCTGTGTTCCTTGGGGCCGCTGAACTTGCGGGGACGCTCATATGCATCTCTGCCATACACTTCACTGGAAAACGAAAGCTTTCTTTTCTATCTACCGTTGGTACGGGTCTTGGATTTTTTGGCACTGCCGTTTACACATATATGATAGACGAAGGGAAATTGAATGGCGAAAAATATACTTGGGTGCCAATGACTCTACTCATTGGGGCTGCGTTCATGTCGCACGTGGGAATTAAACTTCTACCTTGGATTCTCATTGGAGAAGTTTTTCCTGGACAGGTTTGCCATATGTTTTATTTATTCTTTAAGGAGATCAAGCTCGATGAACATTTTTATAGCAAAGGTTCAGCTTTTTCAATGTTTTCTTTTTTTCTTTTCCTTTAGGTGAGAAGTGGAGCTTCCGGTGCCGCTAGTTCCATTGCATACGTCTTCAACTTCATTGTCAATAAAGTATTCTTGTATATGAACGAAGGCATCACGCTTGCTGGCACTTTTTGGTTTTACGCGAGTGTCAATCTTTTGGGTACTGTTGCATTGTATTTTATACTACCGGAAACGGAAGGTAGAACACTTGAAGAGATCGAGAATCATTATGCTGGTATTCACAATCTGAAGGACAAACCAAAAAAGAATGAACTGACATTTAAGGAACAATGTTCGGCAACTAATCCCATTCCCATCAATGACGATATTGAAAGCAAACTTTGAGTTTTTGAAATTTCGCAGAAATTTCAAGCTCGTGTTATAAATTTGTATAAATTTCATCGCTTATTTTGAACGTGATAAATATTTTTTAATAAGCGATGCATCGAGTGTTGTTATTTGAAAATTTAAGCGTTTTTTAAATCAAATCATCAACGTGATTTTGCGAATGATAAACTAGGTGGTGTGCGATTGTAACATATTTTCTTACATTTGAAACAGAGTTTATTTATTGTAAGACTATAATCTGTAATATTGGATAGCGCTAAAGACATAATGATGTTACGTAGTCTTTTAATAAATTCATTGATTTCCACAATCACCATTATCGACCAGATACATTAAAACATTTCGAGTATGCGTTTTCTAGTGTGGCATTGCTTTTTGTACAAATGAACAAAATCTTATAAATACGATAGTTTGACTTTCAAGGTAAAAGAAATTAGAAAATCCACCGAAACAGTATTTGACGTGAATCATTGTAAATAAGAGCAACAATATATGTATATTTTGTAAAATGATTTTAAACTAGAGCAATAAAGTTTGAACTAAAATAAAGGAACTAATAATCTAATATATAGTTAGTTGCTTTCTTAGTCTAAAATTTGTTCTTAATATTCAACATAAACAGCTACTAATTTACAAAAAACGGACGGCATTGGTCATTTAGGTTTTGAATCTCAAATTCTTGGGAAGGAATTTGACAGATGAGTGACTCGTCGAGCCTTCAAAAGACTTGGTCGAATTTCGCGCCAGGTACAGGCAACCGGTGGTACCGGCAAGCGGCCGAGTGAGACTCTACTCGACTTAAAATTAATGCGAAACGACTAGAAATGTCGCCTCGCAATTTATAGAAATTTCTTATGACGTAAGATTGCCAATGTGCGAAAAATGTTGTTGGAATGATTGAGATTTTCATAGTTTCAGGGCATACGCTATGATCTCTTTCCTTTTATTATTCTACACAGTTACTTTCATCGTGCATGTTCCCTCTAACCTAGGTAGATCTGTACATTTACATTTATCAGAAGTTCTAAAAGATAATGAAATTGTTTTCCATACAAATAAAAAGATACAATGTCAAAACAGAAAATACGATACCAATTCTTCCTTTTTCTAATCTTCCGTCTGGTAGCTTGCTTATTCAGCGAGCTGACTGTTTCTTTTCAGCCTCCACAACACACTGCTGCTTCCGTATTTTCTCGGCAAATCCACTCAATAGATTATTCTGCATCACTATTAAATATTCGAGTATACAATATCATATATTACACTCATAGAAATTCACATTTCTCCCGATTTAAGTTCTATCTCGACGGATTTTGCCAACACTAGAAACAGTGATGGTGCTGCTTGAAGGGACCAAATCAAACTAAACAAAAAGGCCGTTAGGTCCCTAATACAATTCTCAACAATTGTAAAATGTCCAACTAAAATTTGTGAGCATTCAAATATTCATTCAATTACAAATGTACTAGCATTTCTTACGTATAATATTGTCAAAGAACAGCATTCGGCCTCACAAGAGAGCGCCAACGACAAATATTTCAAAATGGCCGTTTAATTGAGGCGCGCAAGCGTTCGAGCATCTTCGTTCTCTCTTCGTATATATTCGGAGTATTGTCGGCTCTGGTCAATCTCCGGTTCAGAGTCCGCCCTGGTCCGCCCGTTTTGCTCTTTCATCATCTTTCGTCAGAATGTGCACGTGGGGAATAGAGCAGTAGAGAAGAGTGTAGAAAAGCGTGTCGTGTGCTACCTTCTCGTACCGGTGTATAGTGTTGTAAAACGTGTTTGCATATAATAAACTGTCGTGACGTATCAATAGAAACTTAAAATTTAAGATGTCGTGGCTTTTTGGATACCGCGGATCACAAACGCCTCAAGATTTCTCGCAATTGGTACAGCCACCGGCATCCGGAGACGGTGCCGGTGGAGGCGGTGATCAGCCACCCAAGAATACGATGACGAAGACTCAAATGGAAGCGTATAGATTCGATTCGAGAGCATTGGAAAGAGCCGCGGCGGCTGCCAAAGAGCTCGAACGATCCGGTATGCTTGATTTTATTTGTTATTTTCTTGCTTCATGTTCACCTTATATAATATTACGTAAGCTGCAACTGGTTTTATGGGTTATGGTTGCCTTCGTTGAATTTTTTTAAGTCACGATGGAAGATGACCCCCTGTCTGCGAGATGATACAAGTTTTATGAAGCCTTCTTTTAGTTGTATTTTTTAAGTGATAATACGTTCGGAGTCATGGAAAGCTTTGGAAAAAGTCCTGATAATGTTTTTAGTTTAATAATATCGGACATTCGAACACTGGCAATTTCTTGGACTATCTTATTATATAGAATAGATGAATGAAAAGTTGTGGGATCATTCAAAATTGTTTCGTAGGTTGATAAAGTCGTAACTGTAGATTAGTTTCTAATCAGTGAGGATACCCTGAAAGATTTTCTTTTGTATTTATGTAATGTTCGAGTCTGTTGGTTTTAGCACATGCGAAGGAAGCTTTGAAACTTGCTGAGATGCAAGAACTTACCAGACAGACTGAAATGCAAATGAAGTTAAAGGAGTATGAAGCTGGTATTGAGCAAATGAAGGGCGAACAAAAGAGGATTGAGGGAGAAGAGAGGCGGAAGACATTACAGGAGGAATCTAAGCAGCATCAAATGAAGGCTCAGTATCAGGACCAATTAGCCAGGAAAAGATACGATGATCAATTAGCTCAGCAACAGAGAATGAATGATGAGAATTTGAGAAGACAAGAAGAGTCCGTAGCTAAGCAAGAAGCTATGAGGAAAGCCACAATAGAGCATGAAATGGAATTGAGGAATAAAAATGAATTGAAAAGAGTGGAAGCTGAAATAAAAGCCAAGGCTAAAGCAGATAGAGAAAACCAAGATGTGGATCTAAAGAAAATTCAATTAATAGCTTCAGAAAATAGAAAAACTCGTCTTGAATCTCTTACGTATGTTATTTTATACCTATACTTTATTTTTAATCCTTGCGATACTTACTGCAAACAAATTGAACTCTTTAAAATAAATGTTTCAGGACTGTTGGATCTATTCTGGGAACTGGTGCCACTTCTCTGCTTCAAGACTGGGATAAAATTCTTGCACTCGCGGGTGGGTTAAGTCTTGTACTATTCGGAGGCTACGCTGCAAAGAACTCGACTGGTGTAGCTGCACGATATATCGAGGCTCATCTAGGGAAACCGTCCTTAGTACGAGAAACTTCACGATTTTCTGTACTGGATACCGTGAAGCATCCGATCAAGGCTATAAAAAAGCTTAAAGACAAAAATACAGACGCCTTATCTGGTGTAGTTCTCGCGCCGAAACTTGAGGAGCGATTGCGTGACATCGCAATAATAACTAAAAACACAAAACAGAACCGAGGAATGTACCGAAATCTTTTGTTATACGGTCCACCAGGAACAGGGAAAACAATGTTTGCAAAGAAGTTGGCTCAACATTCCGGAATGGATTACGCCATCTTGACAGGTGGTGACATAGCACCCTTAGGTCAGGATGGTGTCACGGCCATTCACAAAGTTTTCGACTGGGCATCTACATCAAGGAAAGGCCTCTTGCTATTCATTGATGAAGCTGACGCCTTCCTCAGGAAAAGATTGGGTGAACAGATTTCACAGGATCTCAGATCAGCATTGAACGCCTTTTTATACAGAACTGGCGAACAAAGTGACAAGTTCATGCTGGTTCTTGCTTCCAACACAGCTAAACAATTCGATTATGCAGTTGACGATCGTCTCGACGTCATGGTACGTTTCTCTCTACCTGGAAAAGAAGAACGCGAGCGCTTAGTTCGGTTGTACTTTGACAAATTCGTCCTTCAACCAGCTACCGAGGGTAAGAGAAGGTTAAAGGTCGCTCAATTCGACTACAGTGCTCTCTGCAGCAAGGTGGCAGAGATGACTGAAGGAATGTCTGGTCGTCAGTTAGCCAAATTAGGAGTTTCGTGGCAGGCAGCTGCCTATGCCTCCGTGGATGGTATCCTTACAGAGGAAATGGCCATCGAGGAGTGTAATAAAGCTGTTCGAGAACACAGAGAGAGGGTACGATTTAATATAACATTTACTAATGTAGCTATCTCGCAAGACATCAGGATAAGATAAATAAGTTTACTCTTAATTTCACAGGTCCAGTGGCAGAGTAAAGAAGAGAAGGAGGAAGTTTCATCTACATATGAAAATGAAAATGCAGATTCAAATTCCCAAACGAAGTCAAACTTACAGGCAATAGAGGCAGCACCTGCGAATTAGTTAACAGTAGCCTGATAATCAGGCTAAGTGTTATTGTGTAATTAATAGAGGCCATACGAGAGAATGTTATCACGTACTGGACTGATCTTGGAATATTGAGTGAAAATGTGCGGCTGGTAGCAAAATGCTAGGGGGTAGATCGTGCTAATGAACTTACCAAACCTATATGCAAGTCTCGCACTCTTGCATCATGAGTGTCATGTGTAAACAAAATACATATGTAAATACCGCGAAAGCTTGGCAATATATGTATATTGACAAAAACTGTTACAATCACTGCGATAACAATTGGTTCCATTATTGTAAGTTACTACGTACAATGCACAGGCTTGAAAATTACATTTTCATGCGTATGAGTACAACTAATAAATATCAAATTGTTCCAATTTAACGACTGAAATTTATTGATTTTCAAACTGACTTGTACAGTTGATATTTGATCCTCTTTATATTTTTAATTTATTAACCGTTTGAATCCCAGGGGCCATTGAAAGAACATTATCGAGAAACGCCGAACAGCGCAATAGCGCTTTCTTAATCGATAGCGCTCAAACGTACTAGAATTTTTTGACAAAAGCAAAACAGCGCGATCGCGCTGCTTGGGACTCAAAAGGTTAAACACATCTGGATGATAATCACGCAGATAATTGAATGAGCTGAATGATTTTCTTTTTTTTTTATTACTAAAACTTTACATTCAACAAATACATTACTAAATATATGCAGTTTCTTCGTTTACTTGAAACGCAAAATAATACATCGTTGTAATAAATATGAACTATCGCAAACTCTAGTGTTAGGCACTACGCTTTTGCCATGGACAGAGAAGCTCTAACAAATTAATTAATATTATTCAAATGTGTATCGCGTGTATACCTGTTTATGCATGAGAGTTTGCGATGAAGTGTAAATGGGTAGTATGATAACGTGTTAAAGCAGCGCAATGCATGCTTGTCAGTTATGATAACAGCTACGATTAATACTAGATCGTCTAAATACTTCGTAACGGTAACTTTAATTAACAACTTTGAATATTTTCCAATTGAATTTGAATTCGGTACGTAAATAACGAGGAAAAAGACAGAAACAAAAAACATGTGTAACTTTTAAAGTTTCAATCCAACGATCACGCATGATACCACATTACATCAAAAGAATACTTATAACCCTATGTAATATACGAAGTCACAAGAAGAGTAGAAAATTCCTGTTAATTCGCAAGTATGAACTACACTTTATCTGTAAAAATTTTGCAAATTCTATATATGGCCAAATGTACATTTTTCAGAATCTTTAAACGTCTTGGAATTCTTTTAAATATCTCAATACGCTCGATAACGTTGTATAGTGAAACGATCGTGAATGATCAATAGCGAATTTATAATTAACGAAGTAAAATTTTATTTTCATCTTTCACGACCGTCTCACACGTCAATAAACTTCCGTTACATCGTTTCGTCTGTATATACAGTGTTCCAATGCGTATAACAGTGATATAAATATTCCTCCAGAATGAAAGATCGCCGTAGCGAAGGAGTCGATGAGACGACAGATCGATTTAAGCTTTCTTTTTTAAATCGATGACAAACTCATTCTCGATTAGTAACTCCGTACTCCCGTAGAAGTGTCTGCAGGAATCGTCATAACAATCGATAGTAACACTGCCTTCTCGTGGACGGATCACGACTGTACGCGACTACTTCCGTATACAAAGACGATATGCGATTAGCTGAAGGAAGAAGAATTTATAGAAAAATCTCGCGACAGGAACATTCGCGCAATAGAAATGGGATCGAAGGAACCTGATGAATCTTTCCATTGTACGTGACTCATGTTTTTGGATTTGATGCAAATGCGGAGCCACGGATTCTGGTTTTTTTTTTAAATGAGTACCAGAGAGCAGACCTAGCGAGAATATAACAAAAGCACGTTAATGTGGATGGAAATGGATTGGCATCATTTTCAAAGATGAAGGAAGGACGGTCATGATGCGATCAGATATAAATCTAACGATCGTTTCCTGTTGGCAATCAACAACCTCCTCTTTCGTTCTTCATCTGGATTTCCTACCGGAAGTTTCTGACTCCTGCGATCGAAATGTCATTTAGGCTCTACCAGACGGAGCATTTCTTCTCTGGGTTCATCTTAGTGCCAAGTGGGCACTTGAAGTCCTTTGAAAATTCGGGCATGTTTGAAAGAGGCCCCAGGACACGGAATTCTCCAGGACTGTGGAATCCTGTTGTGATACGCAACTTGATGGCTTCCGGTCTGTATTTACTGCACCACGTGTTTGCAGCACTGATCCAGAACATCTGACGAGGAGTGTATCGTAGACCTGGAAGCTTCTTCTCGGGACCGTTTCGCTTAACCCATTGATTGTATGCCAGATAAGCTTCCTTGATTCCGCCATTGTCTGCGATGTTCTCACCTTGCGTGTTTATACCGTTCAACTGTGAAACCATAGAGAGGCATTTATATCAGTGTACTTACGACTGCCTTTAAAAGTGTCAGATAACGTTTGATTTATTGTCATTGACTAAGTACTGTCATTAAAATAGTATTTAACGCCTTTATAATTAAGCAAAGTGTAAAAGTAATGATACGTTATTACTCGTTAGTCTGTCTTCACTTATTAGCTTTTCAAGGACAGTTAGTCAATATTTAACTGACATACAGTCCATTTATATTGCTCTAGCTGTTTGAATTAAGCTATCAATAGATAGTTATACGGGTATGTATAAGAATGTTAATTTTTGTTAGAAAACGACTAGCATTCATGTCTCCTTCTACTTCTACTAGCATTGACTCACGTTTAATCCGACTTCCTCCACTGTGTAATTTCCATACTGATTGATGATACATTCCGCCCTTTCCAGGTAGTTCTCCTTAGTTTGCGGCGCCCACCAGTCTACCAAATTGCCCTCCTTGTCGAACTGTCTGCCCTGATCATCGAATCCATGAGTGATTTCATGGCCAATCACGAATCCAATAGCGCCGTAGTTCATGTACCTGGGACGATCGTTGCTGAAGAAGGCACCTTGGAGAATGCCAGCAGGGAATTCTGTGAACAGGATCATCGACAGGTTGAGTCGATTAATTTTCCTTTTTCTTTTGGTTTCAAATAATCAAGTTTACTTACGTATACTGTTTTCAATGGATGAATAAAATGCGTTTACTACTGCTGGTCTTCCATGAGTTATCCAGTCGCTCTTGTTCACAGGTTTTCGAAGTTTGCTAAAAGAATATTCCGTGCCAAAGAGAGTCAGATTCAAGATACTTTCAAGATAATTGTCGGAAGTCAGTTCCAAATTTTGATAAAATTCCTCAAGTTTGTTGTCATGCAAGAGTTCATCAGGATAAGCAATATGACTGGACATGGAAGCAGCTTTATCCAGAGCGCTCTTTCTCGTTTCCTCGTCCATCCATTCGATCTGAAATATGAATAAATTCGAAAAAGGCCCAAAAGTGGATAATCTAGTTTTTGATAAAAACGAAGTAACACCTTTTTCAAAATTTTCGTAAACTCTTCTCTGATATCAGCGACCATTTCTACTGCAGTCTTCTTAGCGTCCTCCTTAAAATACTTTCTGACGTAAAGTGCTCCTACACTGATCGACAGACTTCCGGATACGATATCCACGCATTCCTTCCATCTTGCTTCGCGTTCGGTTTTTCCACTCAAGGCGGTCGAGTAAGCCAATTGCCTTTTTCGAATTTCCTCAGTAAGATAACTCACTGAAGCACCAGCTGCTCTCCACATGACGTAATTGGCTTGCACTCTCTTTGGCGTTTGACTCAAAAGCTCCTCCAGATCAGAAATAAAACTAGGGACATTAACAATAACCACTTCGTTCTCGTCGACCTGAACATTGGATGGTAGAAGATTATTGAAGTATTCCTTCCAGGGAACGCTGTTATAGGTCTTGGTCAATTCCGCGATAGTCATTGGATTGTAGAGAAGAGTAGCATTACGACGTTTCTCATTAGGCAGGGAGATCTAAAGAATAAAACGCAAATGATTATCAAGAGCTCATGAGAAGTGCCAGAGAATCCTTGAAAAAAATATTTAAACTCACATTGGCGAGTTTTATCTCAAATTCCAATGATTGTTTGAGTTCCTTAGCAGCAGTTGCTTTGTTAGCTCCCAAAATTACAGCGATGTCTACCATGTAGCTGTAATAAGCTTGCACGATCTTATCATCAAATCCTTTGGAGAGATATTCTCGCGAGAGTCCAAGAGATGCTTGATCGAGCTGTAATAAAAACAAATATTGGTCATTACGATAAATAAACTTTCCCCATACGTTCCAGAAAATTCCGAAATGTCACTTACGTCGATCACGCGCTTAGTACTGTTCTTGAGGTCGACGCCGATGCTGAAGTCTATAAAATAATCGACGGAGTAGCCCATTTTACGAAAGACGTAGACGCTCTTCTTCCAATCGAAGTCACCGTCCTTCCAGGAGTCCCCATCGAGAACCGGCCACCCACCCAACTTCTGGAGGATCTTCTTCAAAGGATCCAGACCCAGGGACTCGATAGCAGCTGCAAAAGCACGTCACTTAGATCCGATAACACTCGACAGCTTGCTCATCAGGCACTTACTCTTATTCATACAAGCTTTGTAGAGGTTCTTGGCCAGTCTGAATGGCTTCGGTTCGTGAGGAGAGCTTTCCTCCTCGATGCTCAACCTGAGCTGCTCCTGCAGCTTGTCGCTGATAACACTGAAGGTGGTCACGCTGACCTTATCATCAGGTATGGTGGTCTCTTTGAGAAATCCACCGCAGGCGAACTGATAGAAGTCGTCACAGGGCTCCACATTAGGATCCATGCTCTCCAGTATTTTGGATGCTGCGTAAAGACACACCAGAGTCTTAGACACAACAAAGTCAGAGACAATTTTACATAAAATAACAACGTACCTGTGTGAACGCATCCCGCTGTAAAGCAGACGTCGTCTGACTCAGGTCCACGACTGACACTGAAGACATCCTTGGCAGGTGGTCCACCGCCAAGAGCCTCCGCTGTGGATGGTAGCATCTCACTGTTATCAGGAACTATTCTCGTGCAGGTGCAGGCGTGGTGACATTTGCGGAAAGAAAGTGCAGAAGCGTGCATTAGACGATACAAATAGCGTGAAAAGGAGCGTGGACCGTACAGACTCTTTTTATCTTCCCCTATACTGATCCTCGTACATCGGTACGTAGATTATATATCCAAGTAGGCGTTAGGTCTACAAAATTATTCTCTAAGATTTCTAACCGACTCCCAAAATAAAAGTGACAGATTCGATGGTCTAATTTGAACTTAACTAAAGTTAGCGAGGATCCACTATAAAAGTGGTCGATTGCGCCTGTTACCTAGGATAAGCAGTTACGCCCGAATTTGGCTGTTTTAATAAATCGTGCTCGGTCTTAGTAATTGCCGGACGTGCAAATTAGGCGTCTACGTTCCTGCGCTTTTACCCCTCAAACGTTTTAACGCGTTTACGTTCATCTGGCCCCCGACCCTGCCTGCGCCCCTAACTCGAATTCCAAGTAGATCAATTAACCTCGATCGGAACGATTGGGACTGTTGGGAGAAGAGTTCACCTAAAAATATTGTATTCGGGACATCAAGCGTCGCGACGTCAGAACGTCTTCCGGTCGCGAGTACACGAACATCCTGGACTCGCTACGTCACTTTATTGAAACGTGACTTATTGGTAGGTGGAGATAAAAAAATATTAAGATTTCATTTGACTTAATCTGCCTTAAGTCATTGGACGCGATTTGTAAATATTTTGATTTGTGTTGGTTATGATTTTCGATAAATCGACTATTATCGATAAGATCGAATTATCTCGATTATCTTTATCGTACGTATATTAGACGCGATTGCGGCCTTGGATCGTGGCTGACGAGTCCTTTTACGGTTTGAAATGCCGTAAACGATACGCTTGGCATTCTCTGGCTACGGCATCGTGTCTCGCGGGGTCGCAATTAAGTTTATAATCGTCAAGATAATTATGGGCAATCATAGAGCCTGCTATAAAATGCGCTTACATTAATTCACTCTTGTTCATCGTGAGAGAATAGTCTGGTATAGTAGAAAATAGACTGATAGACTTGTTGCGCAAGTGATCGATAAGGCGTTAAGAGGAATATTGATAAACATGATAATTCGCTAATCTTTATAGCCCGCTAGAATAACTCAAAAAATCAGTCAAATTTTGTTCGAAAGAAAATTTTTTTATATGACAAAAAAAATATCGGTACCTATCTATAAGTTGACCCAATTAATCTTTAAGAAATTTATTTTATTATAAAATGTTTATCATGAGATGGAATGAGTCTCAAGCCACGTGCACGGTTTTTGCAACAGTCAGGTGGACAAAAAAAAGTTGTGTAGTGATAAGCAAAAATTTGGTTTTTCAAATTTGACACTTACCGGTGGTGCTGACGTCACACGGGCCAACATTACTGGCGAGGACTCCGAGTGCTACGGCCAATGCGATACACAAAAGGGCACCGGAAACTGCTACAATCGTTAAACCACGTTCCAGGGCCGATCGTCTTTTCCACCAGGTGGGATTTCTGGAAAAAAAAAAGAAAGAGGTAATAACGAACCCAGGTGAACAACAGCTTTCAGGTGTCAAGTTTAATATATTATTGGCTCTTCGTGCAGTTTCAACTGCTTGACAGTTTCCATGAACCGTGAACGGTAGGAGGCTTCGTGCCGCAAACGGAATCAGAACCGTGAAATGGTCGGCCTTGTAATGGAGGATCGATCCTTCATGTCGTGTTACCGTATACGCCATATTCTAGAATGATATACAGTCGGTCGTACGTTATTGTCAGCAGTAAAATTGCACTTAGAGTAAAGGAGAACAGTGCTCTGCCATTAGCGAGTAGCGATTTACAATCGATGTCCGCTTACGATTTTGCTTTGCACTTTAATCTGGCAGCCATATTGAAAAGTATCTAATAATATAATCTTCATGAAGAATCGAATCAGGTATTATCGTTTTATGAATAATATTCTTTAATGGAAAGAAAAGAGAAGATTCTGAATGCTTTATGGAAGGCGTGTATTGGATTCTTAATATTCATAAGAATCCAGACAGCACAGGACGTCCTCGGGAATTATCCCAACCTGTATCCTGAATTTCCCAAAACCATCCCGGCGACCTTAGGACATCCTCGGGATGTCTTGTTTCGGATGAACATTTATGAATCTTGGGAAAGCCTATTGTGAACTTCCTTAGGACATCTTCAGGATCGACTGGATGGCTTGTAAAAATTATGTTTATTGATATATATTTTTTGGATTCATAAAATGTCTATGTGTTTTGATGGGTTATTCCCAGGATGTCTGGGAAGGATCATAAATTGGCGGACAATTTCACCACCTCAGGATGTCCCAGAAAAAGGTCCGAGACCTTTTCTGGACGTTTGTGGGACTTCTTCCGGAACATTCATTTAAGATATATCCATAGGATTTATCTCAAACCTAGACCTCTTCCGCTGTCTGGGAATATGCTTGATGTGGCCGTCTGGATCGTAAAAATTTTTTAGCAGATTCAAACGTAAATAATTTCGAGTATTCCACAAGACAATATTTTCGAGCAGTCAATCAAATTAAACTTGAAATCGAAATATCAAGAGTTCAGATAATCGTACAATCAAATAAGAAGCAATTCGATCTCGATCAATATGTAGAAATAATTTGTCTGACCTTAAATTTAAAAAAAAGGAATCACTTCATCTAGATAAGATACCTGGAGGTATCGTAACATAACCTCTCTTTTTTTACAATACATCAATCAAAGCTCACGGGATCTTTTGTTAAGAAATTCGTAATGCATAGTGCAAACTTATATAATATCAAATAAAAAGTATTTATGCATGATGCAATCACCAATCGCAATACCCGAGTGAAAAATACTTCTAGAAAAAAAAAAAACAATGCCACCCTGATCACTCCGCGTTTCATATTCCTCGTGTGAGAATAACCATACGTCAACAAATACATATATCATACGTATATACTTGTTACCGCAAATTTTCACGTACTCCGCATATCCTGTTAAGCGACTGGAAGTTGCATAAACCTCCGAACGAAAGTTCCGTATCAAGAAGTAAACATCGTAGCGTGGCCATGTTTCTGACCGTTGAATTCTGTAATACTTACCCAACGAGCCTCGAGCTATTTTAAAACGTAATAATCGTCGCACATTATTTTCAACCAATCTAACATCGACGTAAGACAGCACAATTCCTTGTATTAAATCAAACTCATAATTATCCTGTCAGTTTTCTCTGCGCGACGACGTACATGTCTGTGCGCACATAACCTATACGACTTCTGTTTAACAACGATCGACACAACACTGGATATTCGTGACATTTTGACGGTGTCCAATTCCACAAGATTCAATGACAGACGCGTCGTCGAGCAGCATTAAGAGTCGTTAACTGTGACATTTGCTTACTCTTTGACATCGAGATTCCTCCGACCGCGTTTCGAACGAGCGACGTCGCCGGAATGCCGTAGACCAATGTGCGTTCCTCGCAAGGGAGACACGTCGCCACAAAGCAATGCCCCTGACATTCGTAATACGTCTGGACGGTTCGCACTTTTCACGCTATGGATACGTCTTATCGATTGATTGATTTATCGACGGGACTCTTATCACTCGATAATAAAATGAGTTTAAGTATATTTTATAAAAAAAAATATTCCGTGACTGCTCAGCGTCAGTTGCAGCGACAGAAGCGAGAAAATTGAACTAAGAAATTATTGCCCGAGCATTGGGGCGCGTATTTACGAGTTTGCCTTAACGTTTCTCGCGTGTGATTTCACGTTTGAAAAACACTGGCCGGCCTGCGAGATTCACGAGAACGATTCGAGAGTCGGGGCGTCTGATTGGTCGACGTCAAATTTAATTCTTAGCGAATGCCTGAACTGGCGTTGGTGGAAACGACCCTTAATATCAGTCGTACGACGCGCAGCACGAATTTTTGTCCCATAACTTTTTTACTAGAATTAATAATGAGGTTCGAAGAGCATAAAATATTTGCAATAATTAAAAAAATATATTATGACATACTTCAGACCGATCGTTCGATCCTGGCAGTAAATCGTAGTAGATATTTCGTGGAAAAAAAGGAAACCAGCATGACGAGTATATGACACTTTTACGACGGGCAATTCCAACGGCTGGCGATTTCAGTAAGAATCGACAGCTGTCGCAATTGTTGAAACAAAAGACAAGCGGCGAACGTTTAGTTTGCTATACAAGTAGCTATTGAAATATTGCAAGATTTTTCCAACGTGTCTAACCACGATTAGGTAACATCTAACTCCTAGATGCCATATAAATTATTTACTGTACAAGTTTCGTTTGCACCAACGCTTTGGGTAATTTAATTCCCAGTATACACCTTGCTCGTTTTTACTGTCCAAACGGACCACTCGCAACAGATATTTCTACTCTTTCGATACTTCAAGCTAAATACATATGGAAACGTCAGCGGGTAAAATATTTACGTACGCAACATATTGCAGGCATCTATTATGCCGATGATCTTCAACCGCGAACGTACAGTAGGAATGCAAATTATTACAGAGGCTGGTCTCTTATGGGTGGTATAAATAAAGTGCGTAAATCCTGAGTAATAACCAATGTCGACGAGCACAGGCAGTTCTCTGCCAACGGCAAAAACATAATAAAGCTGCTTGGTACTTAGAACTGGTAAGAGTGTATTGACCTCCAAGTACTTTGCTCTATGCGACTCCGACTGCATGGAGGGACTTCTTACATCTTGCATTAGAAAGTCAACGTCCGATATATTATGCTGTGCTCACAAGATGCAAGTACCAATATTTGTCTCAGGGAAATCCCTCAACGATAAATCATTTAATATTAAATTATACGGTATCACTTTGGGTGCTACGGATTAATGGATTTACGTTATTATTATTCGATATCAACAGAGTAGGGGTTGCTTTGACTAACGGGTGTTTCTGGGTGTCTGGATATGCTGAAGGATCAAGAAACTCAATGAGGCCGAAAGGTGCTGGACCGATTTCACCAAAGTTACCTACGACGTTCTAGTTTTGAATGCCGAGTCTGACGGGTGGTCAAAAAAAAAAGAGATCGAAAGTTCTGCTGGCGAGAGGTCACTGTGTAAAACCTACACGGCTAGATGGCGCAATGGTTCTGTTTATGAGGGGAAAAAAAGAAAATAAAATTTTTATGCATGATCGATCGAGCCTGTTGTCGAACGCTTTCCAAGATAACCGGACGGCAGAATTTGATTTTTTTTTTTACAATTTTCAAAAATAAATGTAAGATTAATATTACGAGTGATCGATGCTGTTTTTTTACTTGCTACATTCAGGGCGGAAATCATAGGCGATATCTTGTCCATGGGCTATCTGGGGGTTCTCTCAATTTTGCGGTATTTAGCGACGGGAAGAGTGAATTAGGTCTGGGTCGATCTCAAATTTCTCGGCTGGCTAAACCGGAAATCCTATCAGGTTTATCAGTTCGTAGGCTGATGGAGATCGGACTTTCAGAAGGACGAGCGGCAAATTGCCGTGTGATCCTCTGACCTCGAACAATATGGCCGAGTCCGGGTGGTTCTGGATCTACGATCGAGACGCGCCTGTAATTTCCTTGCATACGTCGATAAAACGTTTTACTGATGACTCTTAACGGCTGCCAGACGATTCGGAAGTCGAAATCCGAAGCAATAATCCTTATCGCGAAAGACTCAGTGGCGGTCTCGAGGAGTCCGTTTTTATCTCAAACTATTTTCGCTCGTGCCAGCAATGAATTTACATAATGTAGCCAAACGTGCATCGTAAATCAGTGAAGAGCCCACTGATAGAAAGCGTAGCTTTTGACTTTAGCTATTCGTTCCAATTGGTATAATCTGACTTTTCGGACAGGAAGTCAATACTTTTGTTATCTCGTGGCGCGCGATACAATTTTTGTTTACTGTTCCATCGAGTCACCTGGATCCATAAAATTTTTTTACCGATTTTCAAATTTTACGTAGTAACCATTGACCCCGTACGCGCGTTCTCGATTAAGAAAAACTATTAGGCAATTTTCACTGGAAACTTTCCAAAGTAACGTGTCGTTCTGTATTACATATGTTTAACATACTTTTGGCGAAAAAAAAATTGGGACTATGTCGCGAAATTATTTGGCATGCAAACGATTCCTGATACAGTGACAACAGGTGAGTATGTGGAATCCATATTGAATTAGAAGGATAGGCTTTTGCCGAGTAGCATCGATAAGGCATAAGAGGACATGGAGTATGTAGAGTAGGTAGAGTACGTAGGATTGCATACGTAAAATGTATTCCGGTGACTACAGCCCTGACCAATGCTCGTATGTGGGAGTCGTTAATGACAGCTTATCATTTCCGGGAATTAGTGTCTCGAGTAGTTACTTGAAAGAATACACTTTTCTCCTCAAATTCATCGCAATTATCAAATTGTGCCTTGGTACGAACAACGCGTATAAACGACCGCGTTATGATCCTGATGTTTTCGACGGTTATGTAATTTCGAAAGGATATCGCAGAAATGAAAAATTCTCGTCACGTAAGAAACGCTTGAGCGACAATTTTATTTAACTACGCAAGTCGAATGAAGAGGCTGAAACTTTTTTACTGTTTATCATTATACTTTGTATATCAGGTACGAATATTCTTTTGTATTATCGATACTTTTTGGTATTTCATTTATTTTTGTATTCGACAAATTTTGTTTTGCCTCGAAAGAATTTAGTCGCCATTTTTTTTGCTGCTCTGTCGCGTCCGTTCGAAATGCACGTTTCACGTGTCCTCAGTGACGAATAATATGGACGTACGTATTGGTAATATTTGGGTACTACAAGTTTTTTAAAAAAATTAACGCGAATCAATTTTGTAAATAGGGAATTTTGTTTGTATGAAAAAAAGAAAAATGACAATTATTCATCTTGTTTAGGGTATTTTGATAATGCTCGAACATGCTAAACATGCTATCTCTTTTATGTTCAATAAAAAGAAAAAGTTGTCAGAGCAAAATAGGGTACAGTTGAAAATACGTCGAAATTAATCGTTCCCATCAGAATGAACTGATACACCGCGGCACTCCGTTGTTTTGGCATCGACGCACAAGAATTTGCATAATGAATTCTGAAATTCGCGTGGGTCTTGCCCGCGAGTCCAAGCGATGCAAGTACGGTGTAATTAGAATTGTGCAGAAATGAAGAAGCACGAGGCAGCTTGAGCCTGACTTGCAGCACAGTCAGAGTCGCCTCTTGCAAAGTGAGACAAGGCTTAAAAGTTTGTTTGCGAAAATTATTTAGACGTCGTGACGTATATTTTACATAGGATTTATCACCTGTTACGACGTTGCGCGATTACACGTAACAACGCTCTTATTAAAGGAGTCATTTCTACGTTATCCTTAACATTTTTCTTTCCTTCGATACATTCTATCAATTTATTCCTCCCGTATTTCCGTCTCGATCGCCGTTTGTTAGTAGTTTCGACATTTATTGATAAACCTGCACCACGAAGACATAATATTCACGTGGCGTACGACTGCGTTAAACTTTCACCAGAAACGTGCACAGGGTGGATGGTGTCGAGATACCTAGAATAACTTTGGTATCAGTTAACGGGACCTAAATTCTAAAGTACCGAGCAGCGATGCAGCGACGATTGGAATCAAGCTTGGACAACGGTAAATAATATCTGGAATATTCGCTGAGAAATTATTAGGAACTGTACCTTATGAAAATTCATACTCAACGATTGTCACTGTAACGTAGTTCGAAGAGTCAAGAAGTTAATTATTTGAGCTAACAGCGCCACAGTTCGGCAGACCTCGAAGCGTGAAGGAAAATGTGGAAAAAAAAACAACTTGGAAATAAACGATTTTCGACACGGACAATGGATATTGAGAAAGAAAGTTTTTGTTGACTTAATTGACCATAACCAAAGTATTTGTGTCATACAGACGTCACATAAAACTCAGTCTCTACAATTCTTATTATTGGTTTGTCGTTACATATTGTTCATGTAAATTGCGTAAGTTCAATCCTCGGCTAGACTACAATATCTGTATTATTAGTCCTTTTGTCCGTGTTATTAATCTTTTTATTGTTACGTAAATGGCAATTGTAATTCTTGGTTAAGTAATTCTTGATTTGTTGAAAGCAATCGACTTCCGATTTAAATACAATTAAATTCAATCGAAGGTATTTGTTTTCCGATTGAGAATGATTCGAAATCAATAGGTTATCGTGTCAAATGTGACACTGTTGATGACTACCCCATAAACAATAAATATGTAATTATGCACAAAGGGAATCTCAATAATTGATTAATAAATTTTCATAAGATTCAATATAAAAAATTCCAATGCGCAAATCTAATTCGTATCGATCAATTATTTTCGATTGACTTTTTTCAGAAGCAAAGTACAGAAAGCGCGTGGCGTCGCAGTTGATTTATTTACGTGCAAGACTTCCGGCAATTCAAATAAGCTCGAGTATAAGCAACCGTCATTTCTTTCCTGGCTTCTGATTAGCTGAGAAAGTTCGTACCGAAAGTGCATTATATCGCGTTCGACGTAAAAGGAAATCGATCGAATCGACAAACGACGTAACGAGTCAATAATGTGCAGTAAAAGTCGTCAGCTTGGCTCTCGACTTTCATGGAATTTCTTGCCTAATAAAGGACGCCGAGCTTCGACTCTTTCGTGACGGACAAAGACATAAACACAAGCAGTACAGAAGCAACAGGAGGGTCAACCGCGGTGTCGAAAGTGACAACAAACAGCACAGGACATCGGATAAAATACAAAGACAGTGTCGATACTCAAGAAAACACGTAAATCAGTAACGTATTCTTTATATCTAGCTTTCCTTCTTCTAATGAACAAGAAAAACTTACTTGATGACTGTCTGCTTCATGCTGTTGGTCATTTTTACTGTTCTCTCACTAGCACATAACACCACACACTTTCTGGTAGATTGATCTTATTGTGTCTGATACACCGAATTCTATGGGGTTATGTTGACTGTTTTTATCCTGGCGAAGGTCAAAGGTCACCACTTTTCGTCTGTTGCATGCGGGGTGGTCTTGTGGGATTTCAATCGGAAGGATCCTTGCGGTCCGGATGAATCGAATAGAACTGTGACTGCCGGACTGAACGAGCGCGCGCACTTCGCCTCCTATATAAACTCTCTCCTCTCTCTTTCTCACTCCCTTGCTCGCCCTCCCTCTCTCCCTCTTCCTTCCTCACTCGTATACTTTTCCATCGTATACGATAATATCTTTTTCTCCTCTTTTCTTGTGCCTTCCTCTACGACACTTTTAGTATGTTTTCTATCAGGGGCATCGCGGTATTAATTATTTTGGTGAGTGGCACTGTTTTTGGATAAACCCTACATTGCAGTTACACGAGATACGCACCTATTGTATAAATATATATAAGTAGCTAGAAATTGAATATGTCACAGAATTTACATCGAACGACAAATACGAAATAAAGGGCATCGGATATGAATTATTCGAATGGATGATGAAAAAAAAATCATGAAACTGGAAAATAATGTATGTGCAATATAAAAGACATAAAATTAAGATTACCATAGCTAATCGAAAAGTGGACTACTGTGAATGATTTTGAGGTTTTTTGAATTAATTTTTGTACACACTTTTTTTACATTCAATAAATTCATGTCTAATTAACTCGCCGAGGGTCCTTGGACTTATATTATTAGAAATTTGAGTTTTTTTTCAGGCTATGAAAATTAAAATAATTAACAGTATGATCATATTAGAAATCAGTAAGTTTTTGAAAGAAGCGCAAAATATATTTTAGTCTATTCTCCTTCGTATCTATATAGATGTATATATATAGTATAGATGGCAATGTTTACTTTGTATTATTTAAAACGTCATTTATGTACGGAGAGTGAGATTAATTAACATCCCATTATACAGTTACGATTCTCATTCATTCGTCAGTTTACACCATTTTTTACACTATCTGCGTTTTAAAGGTTAAGACGTTTCTGACGGTATCGATAATTTTGTATTTACATGGATATCGAAATGACTATGAAAAGCGAGGTTAGCAATTATTTGAAATGCATGCAGGCGAGTGCTCACCGAGCTATCAACGTGACGTAAAAACTTGACGAATTTGCACGTGATGCCGGCAGTAGATAATTTTCGAAATTTGAAAGTCAGTGAGACGCCATCGTTTTTGGGGCGGAGAACTAATGCAGAAGGCCAACCTTGAAAATTCGGGACACGGTCCATTGACATGGACGCATAATTGAATATTGGAACAGACACAAAACGTCCAATGAGAAGCTGCCCGGCGTCAGGTAAGATTGGAATGGGCATTGCATCAGTGGTCATGCAAGTCAAATACATTTTAACCTATAATAATTTTCATGTAAATTTTTATATAAGATTCTTATCATTCAGTTACCTGTCATGGGTATGTAATGCTCAAGGAATATTTATTATACGGTTTACACAAAGGGTTAGCCAAAGACAAATGGACCTACCCTCTTTATTTGAATTTCGTGAAACTTCCTTCCGCTTGGAACTTACATCGCCCGATCGAAATGCTTTGGGCACGTGTGACCTATGTGCTAAGGTTAGGATAATACGTAAATATGGTTACGAGGATTAGTGCTACTGTTTGGAAGATACAGGTAATTTTTTTTTTTTTTTTTCGACCAAAAGATTTTTAGGGAAGAATTCATTAGTTTTTTTTTGTGTTAATCGTACGTCAGTGACTAATTACGTCATAGACACCAAAAAATCATGAAGACTCATATTTTTTGACATAA
Organism: Cephus cinctus; assembly: GCF_000341935.2. Lineage (NCBI taxonomy): Eukaryota > Metazoa > Arthropoda > Insecta > Hymenoptera > Cephidae > Cephus > Cephus cinctus. The sequence goes on from NW_014333318.1 coordinate 492,421, forward strand.
TTTCGAAAATTGCGGTTATATAAAAATAAAATAAAATCTGTAAAAAAAAAAGAAAAAATAAGATTTTTACTCCCTTTCTTATTTCCACGCCGAGTCCAGCCGAGAAGTAGACTTTCCAGAAATTATCACTGGGAAAGTGTAACAGATTTCCGTAGCCATGACAACCGAGTCATTTGCACGGTGAGACGTTCCGCTCTTCCTTCATATTTAGTATTTCCAAATTCCAGAAAAATTCCACTTGGACTTTAAATCCATATTGTCTCGCGACCCCGCAATATCGTTCCAGTATTTTTTTCCAAACAGTACCAAAGCCAAATACACACGTTACAATAGCTAATGAATCGGCGCCCTCGTTATCAAATTAATTTCCCAGCAGCCCCTAATTTCAAAGCGCCAAGAGACCTGGCGCTTCCTTAATACGAATCTACGAATAATAAAAAGTCATTAAACAAACGCCGCGACATAATTCAAAAATACCCAATGAGCATTGCCCGTCAAGAAGGAATTCATAGAAAGCCATAAGAGCCAAGCCACCTGGGATACCTATGTTTCGAAGATAATTTTAACTGGACGAAATTGCCGAGTGACGCAACATACGTGGCGGAAGCTGAATTCGTTGCGTGCCGTTGCCTTCGGCATTATCGTCCATAATAAACGATACGAGCGGTTAAAGCTGCCGTCTGCCGTTGCTTTACATTATAACGTGGACGGATACATACCCCAGTAGAAGAAAAAGAAATACGATTTTCCACAGTGGCTGCCGTAAATGTATACACAGGTTATATTCTCTTTTACATCTTTCGCCACTTTTATTACATTTCTTGTTTTCTTTTTTTTTTTTTTTCATTCACTTCCCACCGTACCCTCGCCCCTTTGACAACCCTTCCCTCCCCCTGGTACAGCTCCCCTTCCTTGCTACAATTACGATAATGGATTTGGCCCCCGACTTTGGCTTATTATACAAGCTGGAAGTATTACGCGAGGATTAAAGATTAAATTGCGTATTTCAGACTCCCGGGACGAACAAAAAGGACCTATTATTGTCGACCTTCCCGAAAATTTAATGCGCAGGATGAACAGTTGAACTTCGTTATCCTTATCAGATTCTGTCAGAAGACAAGAGGAGGCGGTCCTTGGGGAGTCGGTTGTCCTTGAGTGGCGTAGGAACAGTTTGAAAATAAATGAGGATCAAGAGTCGGAGGGGAGGGTCGGCAGCGAAAGAAAAAGAAAAAGAAATAAGAAGCGTGTACTCGTGTCATCGGATACTCGGCTGGTTATTCTCGAGCGAAGGATCATGGGTAATCGATGCCTCGACTTTGATCCTCTTGTTCCTGTCGCTTCGTTCGCGCCTTTCGATCGGTTATACCAATTGATCGATCGATTTAATTATCGGTTAGGTAAGAGGCGGTAATAGAACAAAAAAACAATCTACGACAATCGTTTGACCCACTCGGGAACAGAGTGGTTGGGAATGAACGAATCTTGCGCTAAGATCATCCGCACGAGAATTCGGATTTATTTCGTGCGACTGCGAGGAGCAAGAAGAAAAAGTGAAATAGGTTACGATTACCATTAATAATTTTATACACGGTATTAATAGCTGAATATTTAGAAGTAGCTGAATATTATCGAATATTATCAAAATAATGTAACGTCGATAAATCCACTTTTTACATTAAATGATGCTCGAGTGTAGCAATAAATTACAAAACAGCACGATTTAATTAACACCGATCTTCGCTAAAATTTGTATCGTAAATTTTAATTTTAAATATTTTTATTGTCAAAAGCCAATATTTTTAATCGTTTGCACCAAATCGTCTTACACCTTCAATTTTCTACGGTGTAACTGGATAATGACTGTGACCATAATCAATAATTTTAATTTAAATTTTAATCGAAATTTTAATAGTAATAAATTTGATCGAAGAAAAAAATATTTGAAAGAATTACTTATACAATTTCCGTGGAGCAAGAAGTGAGCAAGATGAGAAGTGGGCGGAGGATGCTGTCTGGACCATCATATATATATATATATCTATAGGAGTTGCATGCAATGTAAAATAAACGTAGAACGAATAAAGCGATCGTTGTAGGTTCGCTGCTGCGCCTCTAAGCTTGTACCGTTAGGAATACGTACATAAACCTGTAAATGATTAGCCGGTTCCGTAGTAGCTTTGTATCTCGCGTATGTATGGTTATTAAAAGGCGTGGTACTAGAGGAAAAAGATAGCCGACCAAATGGCTTTGCATTAACGTGTCACGAATTAAGATACGAGGGAGTTCGAAAGAAATCATCCCGTGAATGACTGTTGCCACCCTCGAAAAGCGTTATACGATTCGCGTTATATTAGCATGGGATGAATTATAGGCGAATTGAGAATTCAGTACGTAGCAGCATATTAAAAAAAAAAAAAAAAAAAAAAAAAAAAAAAAAAAAAAAAAAATAAAAAAAAACTCATCTATTTAGCATAGTATTTGCGTAGGAATATTTCTTAGCTCCTTTCGTATATTTATTGGCATGTTTTGTTGGTACGACGTTTTATGGCACGAAGAACGCCGAAAGATTTATTTTTCATTGAGACTAACAATTGTTCCAATTTGAAATTTGGGTTAGTTGAAAATGTGCTAAGAAAAATAAATTTAAATTATACTCAACGTCATTAAGCTATCGGCTTTCGAATTCTGAACGTGCTAGTAATGACGGATCGTTAAAGATAGAAAATAGTCATAAACGTGTCCGATGATCCACGGGGAAAAAAAAGTCAAGCAATAAATGCATATGAAGGTGAGAGAAGAGACACGTACGAAAGGAGGCCAAAATATTTTGTATTCGTACAGCAAGACTATCTTAAGGTCTGGATAGGTATCGGATTTTTGTACGAAGTTGGGATAAATTAATTAGGCCAATTGCGTTGTTTATCCTTATGGAAAACGTGTGTCCAAATAGGTGTGGCCTCGTAGCGTCAAACCAATGTTTATCGAGGCTATCCCGTTAGACTCGGGTCGTCCCAACCGGCTTTATCAGGGATCAGCGATAGTCTCATTTTGATTGGGCTCTGCACCGGCCGATCTTCTTTAGCCACGTCTTCGATCACAGAACCGGTATATGGTTCGAGACCAAGAGTCATTCTAAATAAAAAATCATCCTTCGAGTTATCCCTCCTCGTTGATCCAAGTGAACGTAGTCATTCGATGCCAGCGTAAAATGATCCCATGGCGCACCTTTGATTCTGGATCATGGATCCATGATCATGGATCGATGATCCAGAAGTTCCAAATGATGGATGGCGTGTATATCGATATACCGGAAGTTGTCAAGAGCGATGAATGGCTGGGTACGATCTGTAGGGTAGTGCATGAGTAATCGGACGAGTGATAACAGAGTAACGTACGAGTTATCGATGAGAAAAAAAATTTTTTGAAAATTTCTTTGAACGACCTAAAAAGAGAAAAATTGTGAAAGGATTCAGGTCTCGTGCCAAAACTAGTCGAACCACTTGATAGTTGTCACGAGGATGTTTTTCTGACTGAGAATGAAAAAAGAAAAAAGCGTAAATATACGCTTTAAATGGCGGTCAAATAATTGCATCCTCGCGAGAGCGGTGAAACGCGAAAGCTGCCTGGACGGGAAGTGACGTCAGAGTGACACGGGTACTCCAATGGGAAGACGAAGAGTTTCTATGATTGTCCGTCTCTCAAAACTCTCGTTTGTAGCCACTCGAACAACGGGACTGACCGTGTCTAATGAATAGTAGCGAGTAAGGAGGTTATTATTTTGAAGAAAGCTGAGACGTACCGAGCAGAAAGATTATCGATCGATAAAATTCAATCCGATCGACGACTTGAGACATTTGAAATATCTCAATTATTACATGGACAATTAGTCAACTGTCACAGACTGTAATAACAGTATTGAGAGACCAAAATTTTTGAGAGATCTGTCAATTAATTATAATTAATTATTTAACAGGATAATCTGACGACTTTCATATCGAAAGCTATAACGATTCTGATCGGTTATTATTATTGTATTTGCATTTTTTTTGAGGACGCCTGTCGTCCTTGTGGGATGAGTGTCAAGTTTAATGTAAACGTATGTACCGAAATGGACCTGCTCGGGACGTCTCGTGGACAAGTAATAAGAGCCATGTTAACGCCTGTGAGAAATTTCGTGTTGTAAACAAAAATCATCGTATTAACATTTCAGGGTCACGCATGTTTCAGTGGAAAAACAACATTGAGTTTTTAACACGCGATGATAATTTTGCAACGATACTTTGACTCATTGTTAATAACAATCGATTATGCTGCCACGTACTTTTACGTTCTTCATTTTGTATCACTTGATCACACTGCAACAGTGGATTCACGCTGGATGATTGTCAGTATAAATTTTGTCGATGCAGCAGCAGCAGGTGTGCATCAAAGAAATATAACCTAAAAATCAGGAGTAACGAATCGAATCGAAGCGAAAGATTCTTCTAGTTCAATAAATTTCATCGATACGAACCTTTACGATTATCGAAACATCTTTATCGAGCGGTTAGTTAACCGATCAGTTGTGGCGAATCAGGCACAAAATTTCCGTTCGAGTCGATAATCGAAGTCAGTGTACTTTCTAGTGCCTCGTGACAACGGCTTTTGAAACGGACGCTTCGTAAAGTCCTTTGTAAATGCTAAGGTGAAAGTCTCGTTGGATTCTTACTGTGTACTATACACAAGGCACAGAGTGTTACGATACCAGTACTAAGTGTATGAAAATCCGAGCGAAACAAATTACGATTCGGAGATGTCACTTTAGTCGAATTATTTCTACCGAGGCTCCCCTAACGGAAGACCCGACCAACTATTGTTGTACCAGTCAGCAGTGCGATACGCGTTGAGGGATTGTCTGGCACCCATTATTACGTTCACGTAAATGATTACCCGACTTTGCGGATCTGATGCAGCTTCTTGATGGTCCAACAGTAATTGACCTGTTCGTTGATACAGCGGCGGCACGATCGAGTCTACGAGATTTAAATATTAATCCGACAAAATCTTTGCCATCACTCGTACAGATTGGTCGATTAATATTCAATGGGCTTTGAAAAGAGTCGTTAAACCTGTTTCTCGAGATATTTAAACCCTGGAACACGATAATTATTGGCGTCGGATGATTCTTATGGATACACTGCCTTAAGGTACTGTTGGAAGTTTAACCTCGAATGCTGAACGTTAGACACTTGCCGTTTGATCGTTCAAAATTTCACGATGTATTTTATCGTCGCGATCTTTGCTTATATGACGGTTCATCGGAGTCGTAGAAAAAGAAAGAGATATTCTTGACGCTACACTGTCTAACGGCATCGCGCATTATCGTCCCGAGAGATTTCTAGTTCACGTTCAAAAGCCACGCCTGGCTGTCTGCTGCGACTTGCAGATAAGTCGCATCGTTTCGCTTGTTTTTTTATTTCTTTTCGATAAGGAATAAAACGGGTATCGAATATTTTGATATGCTTAGAATCAAGTCAGGTGATAATTTTTTCTCTTCTTTTTTTTCGGCGGGATTTTCACGTAACGAACTTTACGGGGAAGTTCCGTGACTGCGTGACGCTGCGTTCACGGTGCAACGCACCTTACGCACTAAGCAATCGCGTGCCGTTACTTTAACCGGGAGAACGAGCAAGAGAGAGAAAGAACAGTGGAGAATATTGAAGGACAGAGAAAGAGAGAATCCGTAAAGACGTTAACCAGGTAGACTGTTGGCACGAATGAACCGTACAAATTCGGATAATCCTTTCGAAAGTAATGAATCTTTCGGCCGGTTTTTTTCTCAGGGTGAGTTTACATCGTTCGTTTAATTCATTTCTTCAATTCGCTTCACTTACTGTATCTTATTCATTTACCACAATCTGGTCGCGCTCGATATATTTTTTTTCACGGTATCATGTTCAATGATACTATTTCAATTGATTTTATCGATTGGATAATTTTCGTATCTCTTGAAATCTTTTTTTTTTTTGAAAATAGATAACATTGTAACAGGAATGTCATGTGCGTCGTAAGCGTGTAAGTCGTAAGTTGTAAAGCGTCTATCATAAGGTCAGAGTAGCTCGTGAGTAAGAGACTAATCGCAAGATAGAGTTAACCGATTTTTTAAACTTTTTTAAAATGGCTGCAGGGCAAATCCAAACGAAAATTTCTTTGGTTGAAATTCAATCAAGCCGATGCTCGTTGCTGGATTACGAAATCGTTTAACCATGAAATTATCGACTACCATTTATTTATCAACCGATTGAATAATTGTAACTTTTTTTTCGTCCTTATTAATGTAATATAAGAAGCGTCTATCGCTCCTTGTCACAGATAATAATTAATCTAATACTTTTTATAGGGATTTCTATTCTTCCGTAATCGCACCACCCGAGCGTAGCTAGAAAATAAATCAAGTTCCATTGAATAAATCAAGTTTCATTGGATAACCTATAAATATCACAGAGGATAACTGATTACTCGTAGTTAACACAAAAAATACTCAAAGTGATATATGGACACGCGGGGTTAGTTTAAAACTGTGATAAACTTGAAAATTCTGGGAACTGAATTATCTCTCATTATGATAAATACAATTAGATAATTTTTACCCATAATTCGTAATCAGTGAAACATACTGATTTGATTATAAAAAAAAATGTATTTAAAATCCAGAAAAAAAAGGTAAAATTTATTTATAATTTCTATAGAATAATTTATTATCGTTAAAAAAAAACTGGTGTTCCAGATTATGTAATATTTTCATATACGCCATAAGTCACGAGCTGGCGAGTTACGAGTCATGAATCCTGAATTATCGTGACAACTTTAAAGCCTACATACAATTTAAAACTCACCCACAAAGTGTCGTACGCTTGTAAACGCTATCAAAAACATTCTCCCGATCAATTTCCATCGACTCGTCTTTTCTCCTATCGCCAACATCAAAGTCGTGATAACGAAGAGTCTTCGCCTTTGAAAAATCAGGCTCTTCGGCATTCGTCATATCCACCGAATTCGTTTACCAGCTACCGGGAGTCAAGTCAGATCACAAGGATATTCCAGACATGACAAAAGATCCAGACAGAAATGTCCTCCGTGCCGTGATCGTAGACAGAATATAAGAACACAAGAAGACGTGAGAAGAGAAAGATAAACGTTACCTCGTGAAGTGCGTCCATGAAGATTTGAAGAATCGTCGATTGCAAGGCCATCTAGATTGACTTGTTTTTATCAGAATGGAATCGGCAGTCAGAACCTAGATGACGACGATGGCACGATGACTGTCGGAATAAATTCTAACATTTTTTTTTTCATAACAGTAAATCCGCTCTTAAAAATTTCCAGTTTCCTCATATTTCGTCTGAACACAGAGGTCGCAACGCACGACCTAACCTATTCGTATTGATACCTCGTACAACCGTAAGTGCATCGTTATTACTACACCGTACGTACAAAGTAGAGAGATAATAATCATGGACGAGCATCATAAACCGACCTCGATGACGTTTACGAATAGAATCAATGGAATGCGAATATTTAAGTCGATTAAGGTAATTCGTGTAGTTTCAACGTGAAATCATTGTTTCGTATGCCCGCTGCGTGCCACTACCGAGTAAGTACATATTATACGTTATCTATTCCAGTAGTGTTTCCTTTTGGGAACGCGATACACTACGAGATTATTAATCCACCTTAAGTAGTCGACGTTGTCGCGTCTCCTAGTTATGACTTGGAAGATTTTCTTAGAACAACGAAGAAATTGGCGTACCTGGTGATGCGTCAAGTTTTTAGGTTATAACTGCGCTGTCATTACGGAATTTACTTTTACAGCATCATTCACTGCTGTACTCTGTCTTGCTAGATATCAACCTGTGGCAATTTACAGCAACGATCCTACTTCTTGACGTCTCTCCCGTGAACAGATGATAACTGTGGGATTCTTGGGACCTTCTACGGATTAAAAATATTATCGTTATATACGTACGTGAAGTCAGCCAACCGCCGTGGGATAGCTTGATGAATTATTCGCTGTTGGTAATACTGCGTTATTCAAACGCCGTACGTACTTTTATATTTTATGCATATACATAGGTAATCAGGTAATATAAATATAGCTATAAACTATTGACCTTCAGTAATTAATTTTATTATAATGCATATCTGTAGTTCACTTATATAATTATTTTATGTTTTCTAAATTATCTTTGAACGAGGCATGACTCGATGAAAAAAATGTTAATATTGTTATCCATATTATATCCATTGGAAACTTTCTTTTGGGTGGTATAGAACGGCGGGCGTGACATTGTTAATTGGAGAGAAAGACTTTTGGATGGCATCAAGTTTTCTCTTGAGAGAATTTCGAATGGGCGTATTCGGTAGATCGAGTTGAGGCACCTTGTAATGTAATTCGTTTAGTTGTCCAGTAGTAACATTGTGGGCGGACTAGTTTACGCTCCCAGTTTTTGATCCATTGTTCGATTCTTTGTGGGTTACCATTGAAATTTTATTTTTATTCATTTATTTCTGTCGGATCGTTACTCGTTGCTTAATTTCATAAAGAGTCTTCGATGGGTACGAGTCTATTGTCACGGACGTTATTAGAGCGAAAATTGTTGTTATTATTATTGAGTCGATTATGCTAATCTAATCCAATCTAAAAAAAAACAGTTTTGCTCCTACAAGATTACCTTTAAATTTTTGAATGCTGAACGCGTTGATCTGCTGTTCTGAATTGCTTAGTTGATAATGTGCTCCGTCATGTATAATGAAATGTTTATCATTTAAAATGAAGTCCAATGACCTAATTACAATTTTTGAAATTTACATTTGGATATTCGAGTGATTTTTTTCTTCGTAATAAATAATTTATTCTTTTCGAGGATCACTCTGGTATTGTTTAAGTCTTATGGACTTGTCGATTGATCTAAGTAAACTTGGAATAATGTTCTTTTCAATTCTATCTGCGATTTGTCAATTCATGCCAACCTTGACACGCATAATAATGGATGATCGTTATAGTGTGATGGCAAATGGATACTTTACTATTTGCCCTTTTCTGAGGTCATGGCTTTGCCATTTTTTTTCATATCTGTCTATTTATGTACGTTTGATATACGTGTATCTAGTAAGGGATATGTCGACGTGCATTATGATCAGCACCATTCTGAATTGTGTCATCGAATATTCTATAGAGGTAACAGCATACGCGACCTTATACGAATTTTATATTTTGACGATCGTTCTTGAATTGATTGTATTGCATTATGGTCAAGGTCTGATCTTTTTCGTTTTTTTTTTTAATCCATTGAACCATTAAAAACCACGAGGTTTATTAGAGTGTATATAAGTTGCAATGAGTAATTTATGAGCTTATAATTATTATTATCTATTGGGCGGTCAGTTAATAATCATTATTGATAATAACCACCTGTAGTAGCATATTGTACTTTAATACGATTTATAGCCGGCTGTGTATTAATTGATTTGTTGGAAATGTTCTCGGACGGGATCGATGTTTTATCATTTTGGTCGCTTGAAACACGATTATTCTGATTTATATGTATTTATGACAAACTAGTGGGGGTTGTTTTACTTGTTGGCTTTTAAAATGCGATTGACTTTATAACACTGAATCGAAAAGGACGCAGAGAGACGCAGCTTACATGAAACTGTATTATCGACAAAATATCTTTTTAATGTATCAGCGCCAGCTGTTGATTCCAAGTGAAGCAGAAAGTTCTAGTCACGTTTTCGGAGTAAAAGCGTTGTTCCTAACCTTAACCTAAACTTAATCTTTTGCGCGGGAATTTTTAATAAAAAGTCGAAGTATGGCGAATCCAAGCCTGTTGGATATGACAGAAGAAGATGCGGCAGATCTTCAATTTCCAAAAGGTACGTTGAAACAATCTCCGAAGTCATGTGGTACAATTTCGCATAAGGAACTTTGCATACCCTCACTTTCTCTATGTTTGAATGGATATGCAAAGACTGTTAGTAACTTACTGTTAGGTCTAAAGTAATGATTTTCTTGCTTTCAGACTGTCCATCGAGTCGAGCTGTAGAAACCGAAAATGATATAGAGCTCGAGGTGTCAGTCCTGAAGGAGGAAATCCTTACTTCAGATCCAACCTGTCGTATATGCAAAACAATCCTCTCAGAACCTTACATTCGATGTGCTGAGTGTTCCAATGTTGAAATTTGTCCTCCGTGTTTCTCCAGCGGTTCTGAAGTTGATGAACATAGAAACAATCATAATTATATAATTATAAAAAATGAATTTCCTCTAATTGAAAACTCGGGCTGGACTGCGCGACAAGAGTTAGAACTATTGGATGTCTTGCAGGAGTGTGGTTTTGGTAACTGGGTGGATATATCCAGAAGAATACAAGGGAAGTCCCCAGAAGAATGCAAATTACACTATTTACAACATTATATAGATAATCAAACTTTACCTGGTTTACCAAATATTAAGGAGACTGAAGCAAGTTTATTCAGTTCTGAGCCAATACCATATCTATACAAATTACATGATCTCGAAGAACCACCCAGATTTGCAACAAATACAGTAAACTGCCGATTATTGGCAGGATACAATGCAGCTAGGTCTGATTTTGAAGTAAATTTTGATAACCACGCAGAGTCATTAATTTCTGATTTGAGATTCGATGAGTTTAGTGGAGATGACAGTGACAATTATTTAGGAAAAAGTTTACAAGTAGCAATAGTGGAAGCCTACAATCATAGGCTAAGAGAAAGAAAGAGAAGACAACAAGTAATAAGGGATCATGGATTAATAGCTTTCAGAAGAACAATGTCTTGGTTACATAGATACGATAGCACCATTACAAGACCTACCGCTGAAAGATTATTAATTTTCATGCAGCTGGTAAAAGGTATGGAGTTTGATTACATCATGGAGGGACTTCATCATGCTGGCGAATTAAAGAATTATATTCACAGGCTTCTCGAATTTCGTAAAAATGGTTTAAAGTATTTTCATAGTGTACCAACTTTTCAAAAGTTGACCAAACTTCGACAGGAGAATGAAAAAGATAGAAGGCAATATTTAACGAATGCTGAGTACAACTGGAAGAGTATACTACCTGGTTGTATTTCGAAAACAAATGCTCCATTAACGAGTACAGCTTCACAACGAAAAGCTCCACCACCTCTTGTGATCAAGGGTTTACCTGGATATGAAAAACTTACTGCGGCTGAAAAGGAGCTATGTTCTACAGCACGAGTTGTACCCACTAGTTACTCCGACTTCAAACATCTCCTTATAACTGAGAATAAAAAATGTGGTTCACTGCGACTGGCTCAGGCCAGAGTGCTTTTAAAAATCGACGTAAATAAAACTAGAAAGATATACGACTTTTTAGCAGAACAAGGTTACATTAATAAACCAGTTCAATGATGAAACTTTTAACCTTAATATTTAAAAAATTAGCTTCAAATTGTTATACACTCTTGCAACACCTGAGGGACTGTTCAGTATTTAAGTATGTGATATTAGATTTTAAGATAATTAAGATAGAGTTATTAAATAAGCAATGGTCATTCAGTTTTCATGGATAAACGTCGCTCGTACCCAAATTTTTTTAATTTATTACATTCGTTTGGTACCGTATTTTGTAGATAAAAAAATAAAAATTAATGATTTTTTTCGTAAAAACGTTGAGTGTAATATGTATAATCTGTTTTCTAATTTTCTTCAACTTTATTCAGTTCCTAAATATATGAGGTAAGGGTCCAGATCATTAATTTCGATCTTTTATGCGAATACGAGATATGCATGTCAATTTAACATTTTAGAGATACATAACGAATCCATATTAGGTGTGACGAAATTCTTTAATAGGTCGGCATAAATAATTAACGCCGATTAAGAACTTATCTTATTACGTGCTGAAAAAAATACTTTTGCAACGATTTCTACTTCTCTCGGATTCCACGTGAGCGAGAATTTTATGAAATTAACATACCGTAGAGAAAAATGTGAGAGAGAATCGAATCTCTTCTTATCTCTGCCACTCTCAATATCTAAATTCATCGAGGTCACCGGGAGTATGGCGACGACATCTACGTGGATGCTAAAACTATCTTGTGTCTTGTGACGTGACGTGTTTCTGTAAACAGTATGTGTAAACAAATCGAATGTACCAATCGTTCGAAATCAATATTAACTTATTTCTTTTCTATTGTGCAATCTGAACGAAAATAACTGAATCAAATAGAACTTTTGTACAAATATCCCCTCAGATTCAACATACCGAGTAGAAATTGCGATACGTGTAAAAATAAAAAAAAAATATTTTATCACATTGCAGAATTCGAAAATGCTGAGACTCTCCTGATAGCGGAAGTCCACATGTTACTGGAGCACAGAAAAGCGCAGAACGAATCAGCAGAGGAAGAGCAAGAATTCTCCGAGGTCTTCATGAAGAGTCTAACTTATACGAATCGTTTTCGAAAATTCAAAAACAAAGAAACAATTGCGGCTGTCAGAAAGTATAAATTTCCAGTACAACTTGTTGATCGATAATTCGCACCTGTTTCAGAAATTAATTTACAAACGCGTGGTTACAGTTTACTGATGCAGAAGAAGCTACACAAATTCGAATTGGCGTCCCTGGCGAATTTGTGCCCAGAAACACCCGAAGAAGCAAAGGCCTTGATACCGAGTCTAGAAGGCCGTCTGGAGGACGAGGAAATGAGAACAATCCTGGAAGACATACAAACCAAAAGATCACTACAGTATTAAAGTACCATTACCTCAACCAGTTAATTATTCAATATATCTTTTCCGTTCAGGTATTTTCATATAAAATCAATAAAATTTACTCACCAATCACGCATCTCAAGTCCAAGCAGTCCTCTTCCTGATCAGCATCATTGAGAGATTCGATCTTAAAGAACGAAGACGCTGTGTACACTGTAATTCATGCGTTTTCATATATTTATGAAATATAAGCGTCATGTTGTGTAGACAACAATTACAGCTATTTGTCGAGAATATCAATATTGATCAAAGAGCGTAATCTCGATTTGTCCAAATATTCTTGATGTTCCCCGCTCCACAACATGGTTCAGCCAGGAAGCATCAATAGGATGCACTATCATCCCAGTACATCAACAAACATGGCCAGTTCATATCCAAGCATCCCAAATAACGATTCATAGCTCGGTGCTATAGAACACCTTTGCATACAGGATGATTAAAGAGTAACCAAACATTGAAAAATACATTTTCAAAAAACCAAATTCAATGGTGAGTAGTAAAGTGTCATATCACTCTTATCGCTTCTCTAATACTTTTGTGCTCATAGACAAGTTACGCAAATAGCAGCCCCAGCAATTTTCCACAAGACACGGCTCAAAGAAGGCAGCTAATCGTGCCAGCAGCAACCGCGCATTACGTCCAGGTAATTGCGTACGGTTGACTTTGCACGCGAAAGCGACTCCTGGGCCGTCATTATCATCGCACCGCTTGAGCCACGGATCTTCGCTCTTCCTCTTCAGTTCTTCTGGCTGATCTTGGCTTCCATTGGCCAACTCGCAAGGCAGCCTGGATTCCATCAGTTTATTTTTCCACAAATAAACAACGATAAGGATCAGTGACGCGCGCCACCTATGATTTACGAAGTGCTCTAATGGGCACTTTGCTCCAGTGGAACGCAGTCGAGCGACTTTTCATCAGGAAACTAACAAAGTCATTGATGGACCAGGATCTTTTCTTGCGTTATATCGCGTATGGTGCGTAGAGACATGATCAGACGCGGTCACGACGGTTCAGGCCTATTAAATGGAACTACCCACCACCGCATATTGATTTCTAATGCTCCTGCGCTTTGGTCGTATGATCTGAATTAGAATTCAGACAGGATGTGACATAGCTACGCCACTGGCAGGTGTCGTCCTTGTACTTGAGGGCAAAATAGATTTTATTTAGAGACAAATTATATTCCGCAGGACACTTTCTTACTGGTTGGCGTATGTTGTCTAGCTTCAGGAGACATAAAATTCAATTTTCTTTCATTTTAATTGATCTTTTCTGTAAATATGACAGACTCGTTGGTACGATGGTCTAGAAAAATTTGAATCTAAACAGTAAACCATCTAAGAATCTTACTTTTATATTGAACTGCCTCATTGGAAAGGAAGAGGAACTTTTTTTTTAAGGCTACCAAAGGCCCCTGTTACACTGCAATACTTTCTGGGTATTGCAGTAAGTCAAACGAAGACAGGCGCACTCGTCCAAATCTTCACTTTCAAGAAATGACTTGATACTCTCTAGCCGCACAGCAATGAAACTGGCGGATTCGGAATCTCCAGCTAATGTCACATTAGGGACGTTCACGTAATTTGAACGATATTAGGTGCATCCACAGCCTCTATAGAAATCGTGTTGAGTAAGGAAGAGAACTATTTGATCGACCTTGGTTCAATCCGTTGACCACGTAGACGAGTGCCATCTCCCACGTGAATTCGTTATCTCAAATGGTAAGGCAGTTTTTTAATATTAAAACTTCAAATCTGCCTGAAATTAAATTTCGAAATGATAACGAGACTTTGACAGTCGTAGAGACTATTAAAAGAACGATTAGCAGCACGTCAAAGCAGTAAATTCCCACGAGAATTCTTGTATCTTTCTTATCGCTCAGTGCTAATGGACCGAGACTTAAATCGCAGCTATTGATTATCAGAAGCGAAATGTGACATTAATTTTGGAATAATGAACTGTATATTATTCTTACGTTACTGTCACAACATTATAGTCGTACTGACACAGCTGTCGTTATACATATATCTATTCGTGGATGCATTTCAAGGGTATAAGACATTTAAGTTCGTCAAATATTTTTGCCTTATTATTTCTCATTCTTCTCCTCTCCACTCTCCTTCGTCATTCCTCGTAAAATTTTTAAATCTGTTTTTCAAATTCCTGCCCGTAAGAACCAGATCCACTTAACAAGAGCACCAGGTTGTCGTCACACTCAAAGAATTCGCTCGTCTTATAGAATTAAATTACTGAACGATTCTCGTCGGCCTCGTTATTCTTTTTTTCGTGTCTCTCTCTCTCTCTCTCTCTCTCTCTCTCTCTCTCTCTCTCTCTCTCTCTCTCTCTCTGTCAATTCGTATCTGCCTATTCCGTCTTTCCCACTTCCTTCGCCCTAGGCCATTGGAAACACATAAATACCTTACGATCTCGTATTAATTCGTAGAATTTTCAAAGCTCCCCGTGAATTCTCTTCTCTAAAATGGAATCTTAGCAGTAAGCAACAAGTACGCGTTCTCGGTATCTTTTGGAAATCGATACTTCAATTCGCATAATTCCCACCCATGAGAATTGGTCCTTTCGCGGGGGTTCCTCACAACTGTCTAAATTCCTTCATCCTTCTCACTTTCTCTGAGTCAGACCCGACGCATTGAGAAATCAGTATCCCACCTTTGGCGCAGATGAGTCCATCCTCTATATTTATTAGAGCCCTTTGTTTCAAGGCGTCTAATCATTTGTACGCATGATAACGAATTTACTTCGAGTAGTTTTGACAGTGCCGAATGCGTCACTGTCTCCCTCAGCGTTTCTCTTATAATTGGATGCAAAATCCGTTGGTCGAAGCACTGACGATTATTTCCCTGGACACGCGTTTTACCTTATCGATAAAAATTCTCGATCCTATCAGATTGGCCAATGGTCACTGATCTCTTTTGTAGCTTGTATCCTCAGCTTGCACTTTGACCCCATCCATTTGCCCACTGACTTTCCTAATGTCACGTGGCAATGTTCATGATCGATTGGCAAATAATGTCTGTTCTTTGACTGTTTGATTACTTTTTATTGGAAGTGACACTTTGAATGTATATGGTAGATGAACTGAGCGACAAGATTGGATATAATTACAGGATTAAATATTCAGCAAATCTTTTATCGATATTCGCTACACGATATGAATTTATTAACGGTAAGACGTTAATGTATGCATTAATATTCAGGTGAACGATATTTTAGTTACACGTTGAAGAAATATAAGTATCCGGTTCGATTTGCAGGAACTTCTGTCACATTCGCAGAACTTACCTCTTCTTTTACTTATGAGCTTGTCCTTGTGGAGATTTGCTGGTAGAACTAATAACGTTAACTGATCTTGTAATATTTACGAAAGTAAAACTATGTTATTTTTACAGCGTTACTTATGTATAAGATCAATAGTGTAGATTTTATGGAGTGAGAATGATAAAATTACATATTTTTTTCTTCTTGAATCTACAGTGTTTTTAGTGAAAATATCATTTGATTCGGATCGCGTTAGATCCGCCATTTTGAATTTTTTAAATTGTCAAATAACGTTCGATTTGAAAAATCTGAAAAATTCTCCATTCTCAACGAGTCGAGAGAGTCCATAAAGCATTATGTTATGTAATTCTAACGGTTTTTACATTTCTTTAATAACGTGACACTCCTGTGAATCCAACAGGAATACGCAATAGATCGAATAGGACGCGGGCAATATTATTTCACGAGGATTTTTTTTTATCTTCTATGGTTATTCTTTTCCGTGTACAACGTATAAATTATATATAAAAGCTCGTCTCATATAACAATTTCATAAAGACATATTCGAGAAACAAACTTCGTATCTTTGTTATAGATAACAGAGCTCTACTGTATTCCTATGTGACATAAGAAAAGCTATCTGGTCCGCGTATCAAGATAACGGCCGAAAGTCTAACTTTCCGAGCATTCTTATGTATCATTAAATCAATACTACATTACCAAGCTCGACGGTGTACACTCCTACTGACCAGCGCGTTAGTTTTGTCCGCAGCGAATTCACCAGCTGCGAAATTATAATTGTATGGCTGTTATAGCTCGGTTGGCTGGAACGAAAGTAGAAACTAGTAGAAAGAAGGAAACTAGTCAAAACAGTCGAGACTCCTTAACGAAAACGTAAGAGTTTGACATACGTTGCGTTACGTACAACAGTGGCTGAATATCGGATGTGCCATCGTACACTATGTAGAATATAGGTGCATACAGGTATTTAAGAGTGTGTGCCGTGTGTAGAGGGGCAGTGTGGCTGGTGTTGCGGATCGTGCGTGAAGGTGGCGTGCAATCGAGCAAGTGAAGGAGCGAGTGACGAGTCGGCCCTCGGAGTCCTCCGTCGCGTCTACCAAAGCCGAAGTTAGCCGAACGCGGCCGAGCCGGAGCGCCGGCACCGCTTCGGAGCGTTCGGGTCAAAATATATTCAGTGTATTCTAAACAACCATGCGACGTGCTATCACGTTTTGTTTGCTCGAACGCCTCTGAGTATCATTGACGGTTGATACGGGCGTCTTTCGCGTCTCCTCCTCGTCTCGCGGAGGTTTTTCCGGCGTGTCCTACGTGCTCCGAGATCCCCGGCCGTCGCGACCCTCCCGACCCTCTCGGACATCGCGGACCTCGGGGTCAGTGTCTGGCTCAGTCTGCTTCCGAGGATCCTCGGCAGGAACCCTGCTCCGTGCCTCCAGGGATCCGATCCTGACGATCCTGACTATTTTAGCAGGCTCAAACTTTAACGGGGATTTTTAAACGTGTGTCACGTTAGCTTTAGTTGATTTCCTTTGCTTCTTTGCTTTCTCGTTTGAATTTAAGGTTTTGTTTATAACATTGAAATTCTGTAAGATCGATTCTTACAATCGATACTTACGTCTTTGTATTTGTGGCTTTGTTTCTTATTCGCAAAAATGTGAACGTCGATACTTCCTCTGGTACATCCGCTACCGTTTTGTCGCGACTGACTGTGATTTCCTGAGACTTTTAAAGAATTTCTGGTGATCCTTAGTCTCGTCTTCCTCGTGGTGGATGAACTACTACGTACGTTCGTGGCAGTGCCAGTGCGTGGACTAAGTTTGAAGAGAACTTGAATGCTAACTCGTGTTTATTCCTGGCCTTGACATTGCTTGATCTGTAAATCCGAGATTGTTCCGGCCTTCGTTCCTGTCAATTTCTTTTGATTCGAATATTTGTCGTTTGTCCTGCCACTTCCACTGTTTTGCCGTCCATTGAAAGCAGAAAGAACTGCATTCGTTTACACTGCAGAGATAGTAGAAGGCGAGGACGTCGAAAAAGTTTGTGCATTCGAATCAGTGCCTGACAGAAGGATCCAGCGATAATGCAGTTGCATCCAGCAAATTGGTGAGCATATCAGATATTTAAAAAAATAACATTTGATTGACTGATTTTCAATTTCCAATATACATTTCCTCCCTTTGATCATTTTTCGATAATAACAATGGTCCAATTTTTCGAGCTCTAACCAGCTATTGATTTTCCTTATTTTTACAGTAAAATAGGTATATCTAAAATCGAACACTCAGTGGTTCGAGTGATGAGAGCAATTTCATGTACTATACAATTTCTATGCATTATTCATAGTGGAAAAAGTAGAAAATAATATATTTGCCAGTAAAAGCTTATATTCATGCAAAAATTTTGAAATTCTCCTTATCTTTTGTCAGTATGATAAATTCGTTCTGCGACAAGAATTGTCAACCTGTCACTTCTTGATTTTAAAACCAGCGTCAAAGGGAGTCAAACGGCTCAATGGAAATAAAGAAGGCAGAGAAATAGAATTGCGAACGCCGAAGTGCATATCTGAGTTTTGAGTGGTGAAATAATTTATAGAGAGTCACAGAGAGAAGCATAAAGATAAAAAGAGACAAAGAGAAATGGCAAAGACACGCAATAGAAAAAATGGAAGCATAGACATTTTCGGGAATCAAAAAGTAGAAAACTTTGGAATCGAATCGACCCGTAGTAAAGCGCGTCCGGTCGGCCATAAGTGTCGCTGGCAAAAAGTTCACCAAGAAGAAGGAGCGCCTCGACGCTTCTAAGTATCATCGATTTCCCAAGGCGCTTTATCAAAGAAAATGAAGGACTTAGGGTACGTTCACTCGATGCATCACGCTTCTTATCGCTCAAGATTCTGACTCGAGGTCAATCTCATCGCGTGGACGAACTTTTATTCCTCTCATCCTTTATCGAATTCTGGTGATCGCTAATCTACCGACACATACGAAATGAGATTAAGGAGCGTTCTTAGCATCAATCTTCATCCACGCGATAAAAAGACTCCTGGGCATTTGGTTAGTACGGAAACCCGAAAACGCGAATGTCGCGACCATCGACACGCGACGCATCCACAAGACTCGGCAAGACGCCGGTCTTATTGAAACGTGGTACAGTACATACACAGCCAATTAGTTTCATATGTCAATAATAATCGTCATTCGTAATGCCGACTGGTCTTATCCAAGAAAACACAAGGCACCAATATCAACGACCTGTAGATACCGACTCCTAGTATAAGAACGTAATGAAAACCTTCGGCCGGCGTCGTTGCGCGTTTATCGTTAATTATTTAAGCGTCCATTTTGTCTCCATACATCGAGGCGACGTCGTCACAAAAATTGTCTCTTTTCCCTGCCATAGAATCCATACCTGTCTCATCGTCGTTAAAGTTAGATAATATCTTTATCCAATGTCTTCGTCGCTGGGCATTCAAACTGAGTGCCGTTACGTGCGAATACGCCTTCATAAAATAGCACGTAATTCGCTTTAAAAGTTCCCTTTCACGTTTTTATTTCTATAATAAGATGGTTCAACTTTCTTTGGGCGTCTTTTTATTCCTCAATAAGAATCACACTCTGACGTGAATATATCTGCAGTCGTCGCTCGTTGTGAACTGTCTCGCGCGCATCTCGGGCCACGACACTCGTTGTTGTCCTTACGACAAAAATGTCAACTGCAATCGGCACGTTAACGATCCTACGTACACATGGCTTTCCTGTCTCGTTTCTTCTTACCTGTTTCTCGACTGTCTCTCACTCGGAAGCAGATCATTTGTCGCGACGCGAATCTTCAACCTCGCAACACATTCCGCGACACGAATCTCTAGCGGAGGCCAACTGCGACCATCGCAACTGCACTGTGCGACTATCGGGCGCCGCATCTGCATTCGATCTCGTCTACACGATTTATCATCGATTCGGGATAATGATATAGGACTTTGAAGGGGGGGGGGGGGGCAGCAGATAAATATTATCAAAATATCAATTACACAAGATTAGACAATTTTTGTATACATAAATATACTTGATATGCGAGCTTTGATCATCAGTCTCTGTATGTACCTGTATATATGTATAAATGTATATATTCAATTATCTGCATATACGATTAATCGGCTCAAACGCCTCAACTGAAGTTCCCCCGTCCCTTGGATTCCTATAGTAAAATCAACTTGAGTTGCTGCGTTTGAACTGAATAGCTTCGTTATATATTAACGTATACGTCCGCAGTTGATTTTTAGGAAATATTGGCAATTTCCTACTACTCGTTTAATTAGCTGTCGATCGAATTGACGCAAAGAGGGAAACTCCCCTGTCAAAAATGTGCAGCGCACGTGAAGTTTTAGCGATTTTCGTGAGATTGATATTTAATACGAGGGCTGTTGTTTCTTCGGTGATAATCAGGGTAGCTGATACGGGGATCGTGTATGATAGGAAGACCGTAAAAAAGGAGGTCCTCTGACTTCTTGTAGGACGCTTCAATCTTCGCTCCTGGACCTTTCCTTATCCCGAATCGATTAATCAGCTGTTTTCCTCTCCCTCCGCTTCTTTCCCTTCTTCTCGGTCGTCCACTTCGCGACGTATAAGAGCGATTAACCTCGACGTTTGTCGATATCGATAATTGTCGGGTTATCACGGGATCGATTATAATTATGTTAACAAGCTCATTCCGTAATTTCATCCTTTTGTCTAGGTCGACGGACAAACCCCTTTCCTTCCCCGACTCACCCTACCACCGTAAAGCTATACTGAAATTGAATCAATTTTGCCTCCCTTGTTATTCACGTTAAAATCCTTCGAACCGCCTTGCCGTTTAGACGCCGATCGTTCATCGCGTCGAAAATGCCTCCGCGTGATCGCCTAAAGTCTCGGGGCGAGTTTTCAGACTTCTTTTCTTTCTGTTTAGCGTACCTATGAAAGTATCATCGGTCCGCGTTCGCTGCTTCGATGGGGGCGCATGCGCACTGCGCGCACCAGTTTCCCTGCGCGTCGCTTATTAATCGCATCGAGTACGTAATTCGTTTTGATGAATCACAACGCGTCTTTCCCGTCGCTACATTGAAAATGCTAATCGTTCCCATCGATGCATCGAATGGCTCGTGTGGTAATGAGGAGACGCGTCCGCATTTCCTATGTCGCCACTGACGATAGCGTTCTTTACGCGTTTCAATGTGCCGACGTCAATCAGACTCTTACGCGTCGTGAAAAGGAGACCCGAGGATCGTCCGGCGAGACGCGCTGCCCCTACTGTCTCGTGACTTCGTAATTTCGCTTGGATCGAATTCACTCTTGAATATGCTTTTTTTTTTCTTATCGCCTTCTCCTTTGCTTCCTCCTTATCCTCGAGCTGGTACGGCAGGACGTACGAGACAAAGAGGTAGACGGGGTTCGCGAAGGATGATGCTGGAGGGAATTTATCGCGCGATGGATTGCTCTCATAATTCTCCTGCCGCGCAGACGAACGAAAAGAGACGCGCTTGACAGCATGTACGAGGGACTTCGTAGCTTCGTTGTGTACCGGACTTTAGGTGAAACGGTCGACGGCGTCTGTGGCGAGAAGTTGGGAGATTCTTGAGTTTTCACGAAAGACGTGACTGGGTGAGGTTAGCGATGGTG
>NW_014333318.1:514473-527877 GCF_000341935.2 Cephus cinctus
GTTTGGGGTTGGCTGAAAGAAAAAGTCGAAGAAACAAAAACGAAAAACAGAAGCAACGAAGCGGGACGTCGTTGAATACACGAGGGTGTGGAAAAGTTTTTGTACCCAGTGAAATCCCTGCCGTCCCGACGTTCCACATTTTGAACTTGGACGCCTCCCGACGCCTGGCGTTTCTCTTCCCGTATCTCTACGTTCTCGTCCATGCATCCTCTCGTGAGATTCGTTCTCCCCGTTGTGCTTCCTTCGCTTCTCGGTCTCTTTTCTTTTTGTCTTGTCGGGCTGTCGCTTCGAAACGCTGCTGAACTTTGTGAAAATCCCGCAGGATGTTTCCCGTGGGAGAACCGGAATCTGCGCCGAAGTCCATTTATCCGTTCGATTTCCGCTTAAGACTCGACGTGAACTTGACTGAGTTATCGGCCAACGACATAAAGGCGGCTCCGCCAGAGGCCGTTGGAGTTACGTCGAATCGGGTTTCGCTGGCACGATGCGTAACAGTTGCGTCGATGATTGGCGCGATTCGAGCGATCGACGCTCTTGGCTGATCGACCAGACGCGCCCGTCGACTGTTTTTCTTCTTCTGATGCTTCGACTCGTCGGTCTCGCGCAATTTTTGGATTTGTTGGCTTTTCGTTCCCACCTCCCTGGGAAAAGGATTTCTGAAAATGTCAGTAGTATTCACCCCCTCGCACCCTCCCTCCTTCGCCTAGCACATACGATCGCATATGTCGCATCACTTCGTTTCCTGGATGGAGCTCGGCCATTCAGATTCATCTTATCACCTTTTCCTGTCCCGCTATCGCTGACGCAGCATCCACACGTGAGGGTCAGTCGTCTAACGATAATTTTTTCAGTGAGGAGAAAAAATATTGAACTTAGAGATTCGGCTCATCAACTCTCAGCTGACGCGATACAAGGCTGTCGTGTCTGGACGGTTGGCGCTGCCGCTGGTCGCGAGTGCGCCTTTAGCTCGTAGTTCCCGTCGGTGTGGCCGGCGGCTAGCGGCAGGTCAATAAGCCTCACTTTCAGGCCAGATAACGCCCCTTCCTCTCGCGGGCCAGAGAGCACCAGAGTGGAGCACGCGGAGCACGAAGCACGGAGGAGCACGCTGGACCACTCTTCTTCTCGCTCGCTCGCTCTCCCTCCCTCGCAGCATCCCGTACAAGCGTCACCCACACTCCTCCTCACTCTCCGTGGACCCGGTCCAAACCGTCTCAGTTTGAGCTGAAGCCTCGAAGCAGGTGCGCCGGATGCATTCTACGCATACCACTCGACTCTGGTCCTCATCCAGCATCACACGTCGATCTCATCCTCCACCCTCCTTCTCCCCTCTGCGTTCATCTCAATTCCTTCACTCTCCGCCGTGTACTACCCTTTCCCTTTCATTCACGGTATTCTCTCTCACTGTCTCTCCGTTCGCTCCCTCCCCCCCCGTCGCACCCACATGATTCTTACTTCTCTCGAGGAAGCTGATAGCAGCATCCGCCATCCTTAATTATTCTTATCAACGGTGTTCCACGTCTAGACGGGGGGGGGCCCCTCCCCTCGGACTTGTCCCAGGAAATCACGGGCGACGACTAACCCGGGATACCAAAGTCCCGACCAACTCGATCCTTGCCCTTCGAGGGTTAAGGGTGATCGGGTCATGGTCGGGATTTGGCTGCCCTCGAACTTTGACCTGAACAGCCCTCGATCGTTGCGTCACTTTTGAATCGCAGCACGCGTACTGCCTTGACGCTCTGCTCTTCGCGTGCAAAAAGCGTATCTTGTGTATCGGCGTACGAGATTTCGCGCGAATAATTCGCGTTGGTAGAGCTTGTTACATAATTTATATATCGACTGGCAAGGTCGCCGCCGGTTGCACTGGCCTTGCCGGGCGCTTCGGAGATCGAGCGCCGAGTCCTCTTAAAGCCGAGTCCACAGTCGCGAGACGGGCCCCGTCGGGTGCATCTCGGGATAGCATGACGTTCGTGGGACAAGCCGCAAGTAGCAGAAGCCCGTTATGACCAAACATGGACCATGGCTGCCGGTCCGGCTCGCCGGTCCGGTCGTTTGCGCCAGGAGGCTCCGCGATACGAGATCAGCGCTGGATGCACTGGAATCGTATATCGGAAGCTTACGTAGCCGATCCAAGAATGCGCCGTTCCAGTTAAACGGCCGATAGGCCATTTGGCTTCGGTCGGGCGAAGCCACCTTAGACTTTCGTCACGACACTTCTCGTCTACTCGTTGGTCGTTCCCCTGGGGTAAGGTCGTCGGTGGCGCGTGGAGGTGAAAAAAAATTTCAATTTTTAAATTTGGGGGTTATTAAGAAAAATTGCTTTTCCAAGCACTTTCAATTCACGCGTCGCGCGAATTTCTCATCGGTGCTTTACGTCTTGTCGCTCCCGTTGCGATAGTCACGACTGTCGCGACAGTCACGTATAACGGATCCACCTCGAATTCTATCCAAGTCGAGTAATTGCTCCGAGCAACTGGCGAGGCAGTTTAACATCCGCGCGGTGAGCCGAGGCGGTTCACTCTCGGCAACTCTGTAAATTAGTAGGGAGCTTCGACGCCATCCGACGCCATCCGACGCCCTACCGACGTCTCTCACGTCGACGGGCTCGCATTCGTCCCTGTCGTTACCTTCGACGCCCCTCGTGCACGTCACGGCAAGCAATTCGATAACAAATTTGGAACGAGACATTTTGTTATCAACCTCCTGGACGACGTCGTGCCTCCCCTCTCCGTCCCTTGCTTCCTCGCACGTGCGATTGCCGTTTTTTCGTTTCTTGCTTCCGCTTCTCTTTTTTGCAACCTGGATGACCCACGTCGCGACTTTATCCTGTATTTCTAAGCGTTTTTACTCTAATCGCAGTGACGTCACTTCCTGTCGCTAGATCATTGAATTCACTGATAACGCGCACAATGACTCCTCGGTGGATTGGTACTTGATGTAATTGATCTTGTCGCGTTGACCTCATTCTGTTTCGAGATCTCGATCCGTCTTATCGGAAGTTTTTGGACGAGTCCTTATCAGTTGGCGAGGGGGGGGGGGGAATGAATTTTCCTGCCACGTAGAAATTTCAAGGATCTGTCTATAGGAGCTGGAGGAACAATGGCGGGTGTAACAATGCTGGTTCGGTGATCGAATTTCACAAAGCAAAACCAGTAAACAGAGAAATACGTTTGTGGTCGATGCTGGTTGCAATTTCTTTTTCGCTGCAAATTTCACGCTCGAATGTCAATTGGCTGCTTTTTGCCATTGGGTCTCTTTCAGTCCGCGAATTCACCCTCGTACGATTTATTTAACGTTTTTCTGGCTTTCAGCAGTTTGGTCACGTTTTCTTTTTTAAACTCTCCTGATCAGAAAAACTCGTCGTTTCCCGATATCACGATCTCGCCCGTTCTCGAACGCTATTTATCGCGCTAATTCGCACAATTCGCACAATTCCCTCGGTATCCACATTAAGCACGTTCCCATATCCGCGCTCGTACATAAATCAGTATTCCGGCCTGTACCCATAAATACGTTATATCCCGAAAATCATAAATTTAATCCATGGAATTAATCGTTTGTACGAAAAAATTTTTGTCTTTTTTTTTTGGGAACTCACTTAAAATTATTTTCATTAAAAATATCACTGGGATCTTCGTAATTGAACTGCGCCATTAGAAATATCCCCGTGCTCTATTGGCGCTGCACGGTCTCCTCTGACGTATTTGTTTGCACGGCTCTGTGTGCTCTGCAAAGTGGCGTAATGGCGGACCGTTGGTATTCCTGGGCATCGGAGAAGGACAAAAGTAAACCCTAAGATCCATCAGGGCGACAACCATGGCCCAGAGTGCAATCGGTCTTATTGATTATCCCATCAGGAATGGAGGCGTGGGTGCACTTGGCGTGTGGCTAAGATCGCGTGAGAACGAGCATCGCAAAGTTACGAGAGGATCCACGAGCCGCACTCTGCGATACGTAATACCATTGGGGATACCAAGGTGAAAATAAATAGATAGCGTCCAATTATTCACGAGAGCCCGATCCTTGAATCTTTGCCAAATCTTATGGCCGCTACCCGATGCGCGACGGTGTATCCATCTGGCGGAGCTTCTTTGCGTCAGATTTAATGTCCCTCCGTTATCTGTGGGCGAGTGCCGCAAAAAATAACGATACTATGACGCAAAACGATTTTTCGAACGCAACGTCGTTTGCTTGGAATAATAAAAAGGTCTTGGATCGTTTTTCTGTGCTTTTTGGCCCGGAGGAGAGAGACGTATGTATTGAAAAGTTTTATTTCGACACAAGTGCTGCCACCTACTTTATCGTATGTCTTACGTGCGATTTTCGCTTTGTGTCATACTACTACTGTCTCTCTTGGGTGTTTCCTTATTCTTTTCTGTGCTGTATCCAGTCTTTTCGGTTAAATATTTGACACGTGCTGGGAATACGGGCTGATCTTTGCTCTTTCGTTACTTCTGCTGCGATGCAGTTTGATCCGCTTGGGGGAATTTATGCGTCCAGTGTCTTCGGTTATGTTTATATGACGCGACTGACTGTCAATTTTACTTTTTACGTAGTAGTTTGCCGATACGGCGAGCTTTTATTTGCGGCTGGGACGTTTGTCGACGGATTGCGAAATAACGAGCTTGCAATTTCTCTCGGGTTTATGCACCGTTGCATAATGATTATACGGACGGGAGGAACGCCGCGTGCGAGTATCGACGACCGAGCGGCGGTCTCGATATGCAAAGTATTCGGACTGTTTTTTCAGTATTTTACTTTTTTTCTGTATTAATTTCAAAAACAGCTGATTTCATTAACGGGTTTCCCCGTGATTTTTTTTTAATTCGAATTTCCGTGAATTCTGTTATTTTTTGTTGTTCGAGCTCCCTGCACTGAAGTACTCGAGGAATTTGGCGAAACGGGACGAGTGCTAGTTAAACGGAAGGGAACGTGGTTGGAAAACTTGGGGGTCTTGCCTGCTGATTAATGAAAGGCTCACGAGTCCTTCGGAGATTCGCCGAAGGAAGCTCTTCGATGTAATTGGGATTGATGCTGCTACGAGGACGAAGCATCGTGGGACATTTTTTTTTAAAAAATGAAAAAACCTAAAAAGTGATCCTTAATTTTGATTTGTCTTCTTACGAATCCCTTTTCTGGCGGCGATACCTCGAAGGACGTTCAGTCGTGTTTTTTGCTTTTCCTGTTCCTCCATTTCTATATACAACTCTCCTCCCTGGTACTAGCACAATTTCACGTCGGGAAGGAAATCAATACAGAAGGCGAATCCAATCAATGGATGCTGCCCACGAGCGCGGCTAATGAACAGTCGCTAATTGAAATTTACTCGCAGACGTAATTGAAGTAGATGGCTCATTTTTTCCCTCCCTATTATGTCTTTGCGATTCGTTTCCAACGGACGAAAGTGGCTCGACACTTGTGGCTCTGAACTTCGATGTTTTAACTCTGACGAGTTTCGTTAATTTTTGAAATTTTAATTATACGCTGATTGGCCGATCGATCGATTAAGACCAATCGATCGTCAGTTGCGTGATACGTCATCGTCCGTCGTCACTCTATTGAGCGTCGTGACTGCGTTTCACCAGGAGCGAATATAGGCGCCCCCTGACGAAGCGTCGCGACGACCCTTCGACTCCTGTGGAAGATTTAATAATTTACGAAAGGGAAGCCGCAGCGTGGCTGCTCGGCTTCCTCCTCCTATAGGACTCGGAAGCCACGTGTTGTCCCGAGCCTGAAGACTCGTGGGCTCGGGACGCGAGTTTTCCTCGGGTAATATTTACTTAAAAAACTTTTTGATTCGAATATGACTAAGTTTTGGGAAGGATACGTTAACCAAGTACTTTTCTTATCTTTGGGCAATTTTTCAAAATTTTCCTCTCTCGCTTCGTGCAATCTTTACCTACTCTCTTTAGCTTTTTTCTTTTTTCTGCTACTCTATCATCCCTCTTCTCGCCCTTCAAAACCTTCGTCACCCTTTGCCGCTGGGACTCGGTGAATTCACAAATGCTTCTTTTATTTGCTTATACTTACCGACGCCGACGCCGGGCGTCGTCGGCTCGTCAATGGACAAGCAAGCGGGTAGCTGGAACGACGCGTTAATTCGAACTTCCGCGTCTCACCGAGGACCCCACGAAGCCGGAAATTCACGATTAAACAAAGATTCTCCAGCTCAAGGGGACGCGTTACGGTCTTCGTCTCGTGAAATTAAAGAGAACAAAGAAAATCCAAAGAAACATGCTCATGGAAGAAAATCTTCTCCGGATTTACGTACCTTAGCGTACCTGACCCAACCTAGTCTGTCTTTTTCACCATTTCCATCGCTCCCTTCGGTCTTCACTTTTTTCTACACCTTTTCATCCTCCACCCTCTCCCTTGGTCAACCCTCTCTCCTCCCGCCGCTGGACCACGGGACCCGTTCTTGTATTGACCTTCAGCAGGCGACACGTTAGAGGACGATTTCAAATTCACGAGAAGAATTTTTTGTCATATAAAGTCCTTCGTCAGGATCCCTCCCCCCTCTCGCCCTCTCCTTCCACGTCATCACCGCTATTACATTTCTTTTTCCTGCCAACTGCTAATTCTGCGGCTACAGTTTCCAAATCGACTCTCATCTCTATCAATTGCATTGACACGCCCCCGCAGAGTGTAGAATCGACGTCATGACTGTTGATAAAAAAAAAAAAAGAATTGTGAATTTGAAATAAAAAATTCATCCCACGTACATTTCCCCCTTATCTCCCACTCTTAACGGGCCTTCGGCTAATTTCACACAGAATATTAACTACCGAGCGACAGTCTCATATTCCGTTTAACGGTTAGCCCGGAAAGACGTTCTACGTTACGTTACTTAAGAGAAATTTAGTATCTGCGACAGCATCCCGGGGGACGTTGGAGAGGAACGAGCGAGCTGGGATTTCGCGTGTCACACTGAAAATGAGAAACGCGAAAAATTGGCGATTTCGCTTGGAAACCGAAATTGAACGATGGAAAAACAATTTTGGTTCCCCCTTCGACCATACGAATTCCTCTGATTTCACTCGCCTATCAGGTAAGATACTTTCTTTTTTTTTTCCAAGAAAACATCTCTCGCCTATACGGAATCTTGAAATTTAGGTCCTTATCCGCGCCTGACCTCGGCTACGGACTAATTACATAGTCTCATTGTCCCAAGTCCCTATTGTAATTTCCATCGAGCGATCCCTCTACGTCGAATCGCCAATCAAACGGAGTACATCGGCCTCGGGTCCTGTGCATACGTATTATCGGTACAACGCGCATGCATATGCATCGACCCTGTTATCAATAGCGACAGCAGGCAGTATTACGTGGTACATCGGACGCCATTGATAAGGGGATCTCGAAGGAGGACTGGAGGAGCCGATCTGCGTTGTCCAGGGTCTTATCGGTAGATCGGCTCTGACGATTGGCTTTAACGGAGAATCGACGGCGGCCAGATAAGGCAAAAATTCACGATGGCGTCGCGACGCAATCTACGATTTATTACACGGTGGCTTTGCGCAGCCACGATACGTAAGAGCGACTGGCTGGCTGTCTTTGAATTTTTTTTTTTTTTTTTCATCGGGACAAAGATAAGAAAATTCTTTCCATTCAGCGGAAGCCATCCTCGTCTCGCGTCTCTGATTCTCGTACGTCGTTCGATACATTAACTTTTCTTCGCAATCTCGCCGATCTTGGATATCGGACTGGTTATTGACAATAACGAACGAGTGTTATTGACATCTTTTTTTCTTATTCTTATTTTCCTTATTTCAGCATTTGTACGATTTTACGAAAAGCCACGTGTCCATTGGTTGGGATAGCAGTGCTCGTAAACTGTCAGAAAGAAGCATTCTGATATCACGAATCGATTATAGGTGTATACGGGTGTCTTAATCGACGATTAAGAATCTTCTCGGAGTCTCCCGGCCTTTTATCTCTCTCAGTCCCGCAGCCATGTCGCTCCGTCATATCGTATATAGCTATCCCTATGGACGATATTGTGTGTAAAAGATAGGACGGTATTAAGTGGTCAAAGCGTGCGCGGTAAAATCTCGTGTAATTTATTTCCACCACTTTTTCACACGGATTGTGAACTCCCCGTGGGCTTTTGTCTCTTTCTCTGTCTCTCTCTCGGTACCGGGGTATGCTCGCTCTTGCTCGTCTTGGTACTTGGTCTCTCTCTCTCACTCTCACCCATCCAAGTCGCCCGTAACGCACGAATTGACAAGGGTTCACGAAGACGGCCGATACGAGCGTCTACCCAGGTTTACTCTGAGGCCGAACCAATTCATTTTAATGGACGCCGGGGTAAGAGGAAATCCGCAAAGGAGAAGCGTCGCTGCTACCAGCCGGCGCCGGGTATCGAGTCCATCGCTCGTTGGAAGTAAACGTAAAGCCCCTCGTAAACGGTTTTCACGTTTACAGTGCTCCGACGTCGGTCTCTGATCGTTCGGATAGGTCTGGATATCTTGGCGTACCGTTCCTGCGATATAGTTACAGACAAGACACCCGGTAGCCAGCGAATGGCAGCGACGGTGCCGGCCGCTGCGAATTGATCGCATGGAAGTACATAAATATCAGCGGCTACCTCACAGCGGCTTCCTCTACGCGATCGCGCGTGACGTCGAGCGACAGTATGAAGTCGCTGTTAGGACTCTGGACCCCCTTTTCTTTTTT
Organism: Cephus cinctus; assembly: GCF_000341935.2. Classification (NCBI taxonomy): domain Eukaryota; kingdom Metazoa; phylum Arthropoda; class Insecta; order Hymenoptera; family Cephidae; genus Cephus; species Cephus cinctus. The sequence goes on from NW_014333318.1 coordinate 523,147, forward strand.
TCCTTCTCCTTTTCCCCGAGGAACCTATCGGCTGGTTGACGGATGTCCGGTCTTCTTGAAATTGGTCCTTCTTTTTTTGAGATACAGGACAAAGGGCACCATGGTGGAACGGGAGCCGGTCCGAGGATTTTATTTGGGTCGTAGGACATTCTTTTTTTTTTTATTATTTTTTTTTTTCTTTCCCTCTCTTGGGTAACCAAGCCAAGTTCACTCACTCGTACGAGTTTCGCTTTTAGGGTGACTTCCGCAATTATCCTTCCATGCGTCCAACAGACTTTTCACTGTCGCCGGTATATCTTACATTTTGACATCTGTCCGTTTTGCCAATGGAAACCAGCCTTCGTAAAGACGTTGTCTTTTGACTGGTCGTCCGCGTAAGTCATACTCGAAGGAGCGCGGATAAGACGGCATTTCTTTTTTTCATCGTTCTCGAAGGATTCGAACCCGAGTTATTTTTGTCGGGTAGCTCCTGGCCGGTATTTCAACTGACTTTTCTTCAATCACACTTCAGCCAAGTTCTATCGGACCTCGATTTCGTATCCGCCATCCGAAAGATAAGGACCGTCCTAAGGATCGTGGAAACTGCTCGATATCAGCGACAGAAGATGCGTCGGGGGTCGCCAGTGTAAATACAAGAAAAAAAATATAACGCGAGGAAGGCTGATAGTAACGAGAGACTGCTGATAAGACGAAAAAATAATGTATAGATATACCGGTAACGAGGTGATACAGAAACGTGAAGTTACGTATCGCGAAACCTCCTTTCTCGCCCTCGTACTCAATTCCCACGACGGCCTAAGCGGCTACGGGTAGCGGCAATCCTCCAAAAGACGATATGCAAAAATTCGCTAACCTACATACGCCTCTAGGCTGATATGCATCGCAGGACCCAGTTCGCAGGTTGAGCGTTGCCGCGTGTCCAGTTCGCCAGATCGTCACAGCTATAGTCGACAGACTGAAAATCCACAGGGACGGAGATAAGGGAGAAAAAAAAGAAAAAAGCAAGAGAGGTTCGAACTACGCCCAGGGCCGTGTCGTTAGGGTACCCTTTGAAAAATTTCCAATTATTTTCATAGAAACTCATCAGGCCCTTCCTACTCTCCGCCTCGGGTATGCTCGGTGAGAATCTACTTGGCGAACTCCTACTTGAACTTTTTACGAGCTTTGCGTGAACTTACCATTCGTACGTGACTGCCTCAGACCTCGGTTCGCTTTACGAGCTCGTAAAGCACGAGATTTCCTTCTAATACGATCACTAAATAGACGCGAAGGGTTGTTTCGCGGAGGGTGCCCCTCCTACGTACTATACGCTGCACGTGGCAAAGAAGGGAGAGTCCCGGCAGGTAAGGGACAATTAACCAGTGGCTTATATATTACGAGTGTCCGCGCGGACTCCGTGGAATCCTTAATTATTAATTAATTAATACTTTATGGGACATCGACGTAATTTCATATTGCATGACCTAGTGCGATTACGTATTTTACCGTAATCGAGGGCGCTGATACATTTACGCACGCGGTTAATTACGCACTGTTTGGCTGGAGCACCCTGGGGATACGCATATCCGCGACTAGGGAATTATTTAGGGAAATAACGATTTCCATGATGATATTCACCCAGCATCCCTCGTGTCCCTGGTCTCTTATCACCGTGCACCCCCCATTAACTACCAAGCACCGCTCTCTCGAATTACTTCCTCCTTGTTATCACACAGGCACTCGGATTATCCAAACATTTCTACGAGACGTCGTAAAGTCTCGCGTTTAATACTAACCGTAAAAGATTTTCATAATGATCTCTCTATAGTCCGCTCGCGATATCGTACTTCGATTTTGACAGATGGAGCGGAATGAATTCTTAGGGACTTTGCCACGTGCTGTCTGGTAAGGAAAATAAATCTATTGCTCTATCGACCCTTCGATCTGCCCCTTGCGTAGCTGCCATGACTCACAGCGCGACCGACAGAGTGCGGCAGGTGTTGTCAGAGGGTTAAGGATATTGTACTGAACTTGCCTTGAGTAGACTATAGGCGCACGTGGCTATGTTAAATACTGTCTTTGGTTTTTCTAATCGGTTAACCTCAAAATCTAATGTCGCGCTCTTGCATGACTATACTTTACGTTATCTCCTTCTCTGGCTACTCCCACATACGATCCCTCTATCGTGTCGCTTCCTCCTGTGTGACGCAAGATGATTCGTGCGAGTATCGATCTGTGAGTATACTGGCAGGGATTCTGGGCTCTATATCTGTGTACTGGATGTACACGTGTACGTACTGCGGTTGTACGTGGACGAATATACCAACCCGATATGACAAGAGGAAATCTTGAAGCTGTACAATTTGGGGAGGCTGTTAATTTTCTAATTGATCTTCCTCGTTAATTATTCTCCGCTGGTCACGTGCGCGGACACTCTGTACTTAGCATGTATATAGGTGTATATCTACAGGCTGGTAGGGTTATGTAACAGAATCCGACGTAGGAGAGAAAATTCACTGATAAGCCTGAAATTGTTGTTGAAAATTATTTGTATATATATAGGCCAATTTGTTACGAGACGAGGGAGGGACGGCCATTTATCTCGGAGGTTGGTTTCTTATCTGTTCTCGCTATCGGCGCGATAACGATGATCTTGATGTCGGAAAACTTTCGGACTTGCTCGTTTGGCTTAATCGGACTTTCAGTGGGTCGCGCGAAACTCCCACAAATTAACGTGTCGAGAATCGGGATCTCGGGAGAGGCTGAAGGAATTCGAAATTTCGTTTCGTGATAAAAATTTGACATTTTTTTTTTCCTTTTTTTTTTTTTTTTTTTTTTTTTTTTTTTTTTTTTTTTTTTTTTTTTTTTTTTTTTTTTTTTTTTTTTTACGTCCGTGAGATTTTGACTTTAGGCTTTACCGGTGTCGTATCCTGATCCTTAGGGATTTTTATGTTTCATTCATAATCGTTATCTATGGATGCTTGCCTGTCCTGTGAACGGTGCTTAAGTCCATTGGACGATCGTAGGGTCCTTCTTTCGCGTTTCCATGAATCCATTCGCATCGAGTTATTTCGGCTACACGACTAAGTGGATCAGGCTTAATGGTCCTTCGGTGAGGATACGCCATGAATTACGCGTGGAATTTCCTCAAATCCAAGGACCCTCCCGAAACAGCCCCTCGTAAATCATTTGATCGATGGACACGTGGGGGTGCGTGGGGGTGGAAAATTTTTTTTGCGAATATGGAAAAATTTGCACGCGGCCCTCCGACGCGTTAAGGGGATATTCTATATGGGACGAAGAGAGGGTGACAATACAAGGGGGCGACGGGTCGCACGAACCTACTGTGCGAAGGGGTTAAAAGAAGATGGCGGATAAAAAAACTACTAATGACTCGTCGGCGGAGTTTTTTTTCTTCCTCCCGACACTCCTCAGTATCGCGAATTCTTTCAGACGCGTCGTCGAGTGAAATTCAGCCTTGCTTCGAGGACCAGCTAAATTATCCGTAGAGAACGAGTAACTTGCGAAGCGTTCCTTTGTGATCCAAGGAAGAGCTGGTCCAGCCTCCATAATCACGTTTCCCTGCTCCAGCGTCGAAAGCTGCGAAAAGCCTCGGGACTTTATGGCCCCTTAGTAATTTCCTTCCTTCCTTCGTACCTCAAACCTCTAGCGCGGCTTTCTATGACGCGAAATTCCTCCGGCGACTCGGCGATGGACGCCGCTCGCTTTACGTATCGAACGATCACGACGATCATCCCGGCTGACTTTCACTAAAGAATTTTACATCGCATAGTGTGACGTGCTTTTTTGCCGAAAGAATGTGTATTTAAGATACGAAGATAATATTTTTCGATATGATTTGAAGGATTTTTCGAACTTTTCTTTTTAAATTTAACCAATTACCATCAGCGATGATTCCACGCGTTTCACGTGGCGCAGCCCTCGATTATTCGATTACGAAAGAGTCTCGATCAAATCGACGTGTTATTGTGATAAGTGACAAGACTATTCCACAATAGTGTATAGTACGTATATTGCGATAATCATCTAGTATAGATTCTAGTGTATATCATATACTATATATTAGCATAGCATTATCACAGTAATACGTCAATATATGTATAGGTATTTATATATAAATCAGACTGATTCTCGCGCGAACCTGCGAGGCTCAGCTCGATTGATAATATCATTGTCATTAACCCGACTAGATTAGACGGTTAACGAGTCCAGCGATTTCAGTCGCACGTAACTCTTTAATTACCGAAGCATCGTAACGACCACCTGAACCCATCGCCGGAGGCGTAGTGGCGAAAAATACCGAGCAGCATTCGCCAAGTATCGCGCGATTAAAACCAAGAAAGCAGCCTATTAACCTAGGATCTTCAGCCTCTTGCTCCCGATCGCACGACGAGGTACCCCCAGCTTCCGTTTGCCTTCCATTAAAAAAAATGGTACCTTGCCATCGGCAGGTCCAATGGGCAAATAGAATTGAAAAGAAAATATTAAGAAATTTAAAAAAAAAAAACACAGACCCACCATACTCCGAAATTTACTAAAGCAGCCACGTTCACACTGTACAAAGTGAACGCAAAGCCCGTCCAATCTGATGACACGCAATTATTTCAGATCTCACACGATCGGGAAGAGAGAGACCGTAAAGAGATGACAAGATGAGAGGAAAAGATCGAGGGGTCCATTGATCTCCGTGACATTGTGAAAAGAACCAGCGATAATCGAGTCCTCCCCCCC
>NW_014333318.1:528180-549424 GCF_000341935.2 Cephus cinctus
CCACCCCGTTCCCACCCCCCGGCCGAAGTGGATCATCGAGAGGATTTTCCAGCAAGGGACACAACGGATCATTGAGAAGTGGGAGGCAGACACACGGATCGTCTCGACGCTACACTTAGATTAAGGTGAGTTCACAGTCCCGTATTTTTCTTCTTCACTTCTTTCCTACTCGGTTTATCGAACGGACGGCAGTTGCTCCGCTCAATCTTTTCCAGCTTGGTAATTTCGTCTTTCGAGGCAATCGGGCTCCCGTGGATTTCGCCGATCGCGCAATGGTAGAAGGCTGACGTAGGCTGCTTTGCTTAAGGGGGAAACTGCCGTAGCCGATAGTTGGCGCGGTTTAACGAGAGTTCCCCTCGTGAATCGAGTTGACCGGAGAAAAGAAGGCAGGAGGCGCCTATGTGCCAGGGTAGCTTAGTTAACTTTAAACAGCTATCGACCTGCCGGCTATATCGACGGTACGTTTCTGCTTTTTTAAATATCCTCCTTAAGCACTTGTAATTAGGAAGTCATTGGCTGAGGGATCTAACATAAGAATTGTTCTTATGGAACGGCCATCCATCGGCATTTGACTACGTTTAATGGGCAGGGTTGTTATTATTATTATCATTTAATATAGTAATAGGCGTAAACAGTAATAGGCGTATCGATCGCCTCTCGGTTCTCGTATCGATCGGTATCGATCCTAGCGATCGATGCACACAGTGCACAGAAGCTGAGCGAAATCTACGTTAAGCCTACAAAAATCGTGCCCGATGATACTACTTGTTACGATAAGAGACACTCAAGTGTCTGAACGGCGTTACTCCATGCGGAAGTTGTACGGCTGATAATCGTGCATCTGTGTGCGTGTATGTATGACGGTGCGATAAACGTGACGTCACGATGATGTTTCCCGATTTCCTTATCGATCGATGAAATCTCAAATAGAAACCTACACTGGCTCTTGGGTAATCGAGATTACGAGCAGACTTTAATTTGTTACATTTATGTTTGATCATGTCACATGATTACACGCATAATTGACAATTGATCAGCTTTCAATATATTTTTTTTTATTATATAAAATAACGGCGCCACCCAATTTACGTATTGGTCGTAAGACGGTGACAGTCGTCTGCTTATCCTTAGGCTACGTTCACACTGCCGATCCGTTACTTGAAACTCCAGTCGAAGTCGACACTGTCCTCAGGTAATACGCAAATACGAGCGACACTTTGTGCGATTTACATTCCAGTCCGATCTCCTCCATTTTAATCCGAGCGTTACGGAACTTCTGGAACCTTCTAGAACATTTACACTTCTCGTTCTGTCTCGACGTACACGTACGTAGGATTCTCTCCTTTTTCTTGTTCCTTCATTTCCTTATGGCTGTATCACCAATGGGCGACATTTTTCAGTGACTGCACTTCCCTTTTTCTCTTTACTTCGTTTCTACACTCTGTCCCTTCGCGCCGAGACACTTCGCGGCTAACTTCACTCGTATCGCAGTTATACGACTTGGAAATGCTTTTTTAACGTGTAAATAAATTCGTGCTTCGCCGCAGTGTGGCGCTGCCGGTCGTTTGCGCGAGTTTCATGCAGCTCGTCACCATTCGAAAGCGACTCGTTTCAGCCACGTGACACGTAACGTCCCCTTAACTACGTGCCTGGAACGTCTCCGGTCGTACGCGCTGTTCTATGCACTTTCAGACTTTCATGAATTACCAATTTGAACGTAAATAACGAGACGCGAACAATTCTTGGATCTAATAAGCAAACAGTGTGAACGTAGCTTGCTATCCGTTTGGTTGACTGATTAGACGTTACTTATATAAGACCAATATCAATGATAAGGAATTATGTATGATACGCATTCCTTTATCACATTTTTCCGGGCACTCGCTTCGGTGACATTGATTTACAGGGCCTCACGTTGGAACGAAGAAATGAAAAAGATAACAAAAATTTAAGCACTTAAAGAAATATTATTTCTTGTCTATCGAACCGTACTATAGTACGTGCTTGTGTCAGATATACTATGGCATTATCTGCAATTTACACTGGAATGAACTTTTTTTTTTTTTTTCCACGCACTGTGTTTACGCTTGTCTCGTCGTTACGCGACTCGAGTGCGTCCGAGAAAAAATTGCGATAGCTAACGATACGCAATTCTTTTGGCGAGAGAGAGACGGATCTATCTCTGAGAATTAAGATATGACAGTTGACAGCTGTGATTTCGTGTAAAAGCTGAAGATAAATGATTCGATGTATATACGTATGTCAGAGACCACGCGGTCCTATGTGTTTACTTTTTTGTCACCGTTGTACATATCGTTGCATTTGACGTTTACGGCCTCTAATCGTAAAATTTTTGGCTCCCAAAGCCATTGCACCTATCTTATCGTTTTATTTCGGTGAATTTAAATGAATTTACGTGAAACAGAAGAAAAGTTTTTCATTTTCTTTCCTCTATCTCACTCGCGCCTGATTTTTTATTCTTCTTACGTCTTTCTATTGACTTTTTTTCTTCTACTCCCCGCTCCTCGAATTCCCTTTTACCGAGACTCGCCGTAATTACGTCGCTTACCGCAGGGCATTTTTTACGAAGTTACAACGAATTCGTCATAACTTCGTAACTTGATTCGTAAAGAATATCCCAAGCATTCGTGGTATCTCTGTTTCTATATCAGATAAGCAATTAAAAGATTGCAATAATAATTGAATGATACTTCTTATCACTCGTATCGAGTACATCGTACAAACATATTGCTAATGAATGTTACACGTTGTGATAAGCTCTCGCTCTCGAGACTGTTGACTGCAGCACGTCGAATATCGTGGAAATGTGTAGCGAGCAGCGTAGTGGGGAATACTCGAGACTTTATCGCAGCTGTAACAATAGCAGTAACAATAATAGAAAGAGTAGTAGTGTCGATCGTAAAGTAGAGATAGTAGCGAGTAATACCTTATTCGGAAAGTTGTAGTGCAGCACGTAATAGAAAAAAAATAATTTCAGCGTTAGCCACCAGTGATAAGCCAGTTTATCGGTCCTTAAGACCTTATTAAGAATAACTTTGCACAAGTTTAAAGGGTACAGTGTGTTTATTGATCGTCGAAAAAGTTAGTGTGAATATACTATGGATTTTGCTCGGATAGACGTATATTTGAATTTAGGAAAAAACACATTGTTTTTCAATGTAATTTAGGATAATGGATACTTATAGGGTTATTCATGACAAAGGTATCCGGAGGTGGTTTTATCATAGGAATCGACCGGCTAACTTCGAATGGTGAATTTTTCGCGAATAACTTTGTAGTTACTCGGGACTGGCGTATGCGAAAAGTTAAGGGATTCTTGTCTTGTAGTTCTGATCTTGCGTGTTTGGCTATACAGTCTTCGTGAAGAGTAGACTGAGGGCGGCGGAAGGTTAAATTTATTGTGATTTTCTTCCCCCTATTGTCCCGTGTGTCTTACTTTGGAATTCTCGTGTGGTACTGAGGGACCAAGAAATCTGAAGGTTTTCGACCAGGACCTCGGAAGTCAAGAAGGACCTAAACGGGACGGATGCTACGTATCTTAGGTATAGTAGAAATTTACTAAAGATTTTTTCGCTTTGATTTGATTTCACGTAATCTTGTTCATCTTCATGGTCCTTTTTTAAATCTTGAGAAAGCCGATGCTTGATTCGCGGTTATCACTTGATTTCTTTTCATAGATAAGGATACCACGAAACACGCGGGTCCCTCAGGGTGTCCTTGGGACTGTCTTTGAAGACTCGTTCGGGTATCTGCTTATCGGTACATAAATTATATATACAAAATATATAAGGTTGCACATAAAAAAATGGGAATATAATATATATATATAATTTTCAACCATAATCCAGAATGTGAATAACGATTTCCATTGTATTTCCAAAAAATATGTTTACTACGTTCGTTTTTATTATGTAAATCCCATTTTTTACGCGATCAAAAAAATTTCGGAATTCACATCTAAGACGTGACACGTATCCAGACTTCGTACAGGAACATCCCCATATTCTACTCGCGTTCGATATTCTATCTGATACTTTCTAAATTACCGGAACCATTTGGCTTTTTATTTATATCTTCGAGAACAAAAAAGTATCGGCCACCACTCAATGACAAGTACGAGAATCCGGGACCTTCGACGAGGAGAACGTTCCAGCAGTGTTATCCGGCATTTTCCTTCCATCCTGACGGACAGTCTTTCAGGCTTTACCGTCCCGGTAGCCATTTTTATATTTCGCGCCATCCTACCGCTTACTTTTCCATAATGGACCGCGTCCATCAGGCTGCAGCCCGTCGCCCAGTATTTATACATATATAGAAAAATGTAACTATATATATCTTCTGTCTCTCCACTCCGTAAGTACATGGCCACTTTAAGACGCGGATAGGGGTAGAATAAAAATGAAGGGGCTGCCAGGAAGTGGGTGGGTTACTTTTAGTGCTTTCAAGCCATTGCGATACCTCCTTGCGATATTCATAAGGAAAATGTAAAAGCTGACAAAAGCTCTACGTTGGATATTTAACGCTGGCTTTATATTTCTGACTTTTACGTAGACTCGTACTGTGCTCGTTAATTTTCTATTTAGTAATCACGTCCGTTGCTCAAATGACGTAAAATGAATTTTTAGTAAGCGGCATTTTATAAGTCACCAAGACTATGCGCGTGTATGTGCATATTAAACTGTATGGTCACGCGGAGAGTCAAGGATGAAAGAGTCATAGATAAAGGAGAGTGAAAAAGAGATACAGACAGGGAGAAATTACGACATCGTTCCACATCTATTATGACCATTCCACCTTAATTGATAGTTATTGCCTGGATCAATTAATGCATACCCGATTAACACATACCACGTACACGCGCGTCCAGATTGGTACTAATCCCACCCCTGTGTACTTTGTATCGATCGTCCATTTACTCCTGCGTCCCGTATACTCCTCCTCTTCCCTCCCGCTTCCACCGCCCCATGATTCTCTTAAAACACGATTAATGGCTTTCCAATGAAAACAGGATTGTTTCGTTAAACTAGTGCACTGCTAGAAATCTACGTCGCAGTCATTTTGTTTTGATTCGCTACTGCGACATCTTTTCCAGGAATTACGTGGCCAGTCAAAACAAACGGCCGAGGCTAGGTTTTCCTGGTACGTCGAGAAGGCCGCACGGTAAGGGGGGAGCAGGTATAAAATTTACAGTAGCACAATTTCTCTACGTTCTTTGCTTTTATTTAACCTTGTCTAAGGACTACTTCATACTTGTAGACCAAAAGTATTGTTAACTTTGGAGACGAATCCTATTTGTCCAAATTGTCGGAAGTCTATGAGAGTCTCCTGCTTCCGCTTGTTACATCGAGCACTGTGACGTAAGCCGAGCTCTCCGTCGGAGCACGTTGGTAACGAAACTGACGAAATTAATTGGACGGTGTTTCGCAAAGGCAACTAAAACACGGCGGCAGCAGCCAATCAAAATCCTGTAACGTTTCTTCTCTTACTAGACCAACTTTACTTACAATTAATTTCTCCGCGTCTCTCTTTCTCTGCTGCTTGCGATTCGCTCTATCTCTATCTCTGTCGCTCACATTAATTCAGTGTCTCTCGCCGGAAAACATCGTTCGCGTTGGTATTCCAGGGACATTTTCACGCGCTTACAAATAATCCCGAGGGACCGAGTAAAAAGCACATGCAGACAGGATATATGGGTCTCTTGAATGTCCAGCATTTAAAACACCCTTAGAATTTTTACCCTCTAACGAATCACGAGGGTTGCACGTATTCAGCGTCACAACTGCAGTAATACCTCAATCAGCCGTTTTTTAATATTGTATTCGTATCACGTAATGTCCACCCCTTCTCTACGTTCGGATCCTCTTAACCACCCCTATCTCCATTTTGATTTCATTCCTGTCACTCTTCACTTCGTCGCCTACTTTTTTTTTGATCATTTTTTCCCTTTTTTTTCTCTCTCTCTCTGTTCTGCACTAACCACGAATTAATTTGTCGTACGATAAACCAACCCTCATACAGACGATTTATGTTCGTCACGATGATCGCAGCCCCCCTCTCACGGTCCCTCCCAAAACGTTACCCTTGAAAAATTGTACTTTGTACTTAATGAGAATTTCGAACCCACTGAATGTTGACTAATACCCTCTATCCTCTGACTCTTTTCTTTTAGCTTGTATAGGGGGCCGCGATCGTATAACTACCCTCGACCTACCACTGCGGCTAATTAGGCCTCGAAACAGAATTTACGCGATTTTTGGGGCCACGTGCTCACCCTGATACCGTATGAAAACGTGAAATTCGGGTCAAGTACTCGAGCACCCTTAGCTGGCAAAAGGGTGCTTTTCATAATGTATATAAATTTACAGCGCTATATGTGATTTGCATGTAGATCCTTTTGGCATATATGTATATGCGTAAAAGGTTTAATTTTCATGTCGGTCAATTAACAAGATCCGAATTGCTCCCGTACCATGTGTACAAGTAAATAATTAAGATACCCGAAGAAGGAAACTCATCTGTAAAATCAGCTTCCTGGGCTGCATTCGTACGACTGCTGCTCGTACGGTTGGCACACGTGCGTGTTGCGTGATTGCTTCTGTTTGGACATTTAGAACTAGGGACACGTGATACGATCATTGGATCCTTGGTATATAAATCGATTCATTATATCGAGAAGGCGATAGATTATTATCCTTCGCTTATTATATATGTATATATCGATTTATTGCCACTGGACCCAGTCGCCATTCTTGTTCATCGGCTCTATATTCTCTATGGATAAATCGCTGTACGCTTTCTTGCGGTATACTGCCTTTACAAAGTATTTTCGCTAAAAAGTTTGCTATTTTTGTTTTGATGCTCGAGACCATTTTTTAAAAAATTTTTTCAATTTTTTCTCCATCATGTTTTTTTTTGGTAGCTTGAAGAGTCCTTTAAGATCATCGAGATAAATCCTGGCGAGAGAGACTGGCGAACGGAGGGAGTGACACTAACGAATAACTGAACTAGAGAAACAAGGAAGAAAACAGTGAAAGCTAGAGGAAGGATGGTGAAAAATCTTAATTTCATCAGTTTACAGACATTTTCAGCCTGGCAGGCGCTAATTATTCAAACGCGTTAATTATATTTCCTCGTGTCCGATGAAACTTTTACAAATTACCTCCCACGTCGGATTATCTGTCTGAATAATTTACTTTATTTTTCAACAATCTTACGTAATTTTCTCCGCTCGCATCTTTTGCTTTCTCTCTCTCTCTTCTCCCGTCCTTACCCTCCATTTTCTGTCTCGTCTCACGGCGCTTCAAACGATTACTTGACTTACTCATCTTTCGCCGTAATAATCACCCATCGAATTATCGCCTCCCATAACTCAATCGTCCATCCTAATAAACATCGTTACGGTAAGCTCACATTGCGAAATACTCATGGAGCGAAAACCAAACGTACTCCTCGCCACCGTCAAAGGTAATCGAACCGACATACAAAGATCGTGATCGGTACGATCAATAACGTAATTGGCATCAACAACAACACAAACGGTAGCATCAACCTTGAGTATAAATTCGTGGAAAGTTCTCTTACGTAGCTGTGCAGTCATTTAGAACGTAATTTTCATAACGTCGATACGTTCCATAAAGAATAAAATCACGAATATATCGGCGTTGTACACCGAACGTCGCAATCGTCGCTATACACGGCTAATCGGCCTTCTTTTCCGGTATAGCGCTAATGAGGATTTGTATGCGCGAGGACCACCTTCGATGACGCCACGCACAGTTTTGTCAAGTCTTATCACACGAGCATTATCTAATAGCCATATTATCCACCGTAAAAGGACGTCTCGGTGCCTAGAGGATTCGCGATTACTTTTCATTCCATTCGACGTCTTATTTACTTGCATCGAACGTAGCCACTGAGACTCGACTGACGATCCACTGGCGTGAATAGTAATGGCGTAGCGCTCGTAGCTCCCTCTGTCGTGCTGCCCTCGAACCCAGCGCAAAGCTAATTTCCTAATTGCCAATCAGGCCTTTGGAAACTCTGAACTCTCGAGTGTCTTCGTATAACGTTTGTATTATAGAACGCTGTGGACTATTCGCTGGATGTAGTACGAATCGTGTCCTGCCACGCGATACCAAACGCTTTACGTCTTTAGCCATCCAGACTCGTGGTATTAATTCTCAGCCTTGTTTACGTCTACATTCAACGTCTGATTCTACACAGTGGCCGCTCGTGTCTGTCAGGGGAAAACTTTGCTTCGACGGTACAAAGGGCGGCAATATCGTTCACAAGAGAATATTCAAATAATTCAAATACTCATTTTTTTATGTCGCAGTTATACAATGACTGTTTTTATCTGTCTGGGGAGATGGACACACGACTCGCTCTTGATCGTTCTTAATTAGCTTCAAGAAATATCATAGACAACGATCGAGTAATATCTGTCCTATATACAAAGCGCTGGGCATGTCTGAGTTATGGTTCGAAAGCAATAAGATTCTGGGACGAAATGCCGACTGATGGTCGCTTTTCTCTTGGGATTAACAATCTAATCAGTTTTCCTTAATGCAGTTGGTTAACGCGACACAGTCTACTGGCACGTTTAACGTTTAGACGAATCAACGACAGTTACATTTCGCGGCGACGTATCGAACGTATTGGGCGAATCGGAGTGTCTGACAATAAGTCATCAATTGGTGATTTGCAGTCAGCCGGGACGTGTCGAAGTGGGGCGATCTATGGAATACTAATTTATGCTTTGTGACTCGCGCATTTTATACGTAATAATTATTGAAATAATATTCTAACAATAATTCTAATTCTTGTCTTTCTTTCGACACGTGTGATTCTCCGTCTTTCCTTTCCTACGTCTCTCTCTCTCTCTCTCTCTTCCTCTCTCATTCGTTATGAACCACCTGGTTGGAAATCAAGCATATCCTTAATGACGATACGAGCCACCCACAGTGCCTTACCACTGTCTATAGGGAATCTTTTTTATTTTTCTTCTGTTATACAATCAAACTATCCGCTTTACCTGAATCGCACAATTTTATGAATACCCCGAAATATCTGAAAATCGACAGGCTTATCAGTTATTGCTTTACAAATTCATTTGCACGATGTTGGGAGGCGGTTAAGTTTCTATTTGGCGACAAATCGCCCATAAAGGACGGCTCTTTTATGCCGGAGCGCCACCATACTTCGAATCAGTTTATAGCTTCAGATACGAGTCTCGTACAAAAATATGTCTGTATATATATTGTATAATTATATGTTTCTATCGGCACTCGGCGACTTTTTTCTTTTGAATAATTAAAAAAGCTCCTTTACCCCGGGCGTGGGCGCGTGCGGGATGTCGGGGACAAAACAAACTTGCGCGACCATTTCAAGGTCAACGACGGACACGCAAGGGCTGCCAACTACGGGACTACCACCACCTAGACCTCATCCTTCTACTTAAGCTTACGAGTGGGCTTTTGCGATTCGTTGCTAATCGATTCCCTTTTATATAAATTACTGATAGCAGGGACCCTTATGCATATGAATTCATATAACGACCCTTGTTCCAACCCCCAACACGTATGCTTTATATATGACATAGGTCGCAGCGCTATTTTTATGTTTTTTTTTTTCTCACGTGACCGTACAGTCCGTGCCAAATATTTATTCTTTTATAAGCAATGAAAAAATATTTCGAGAATTTCTATGAATTTAGACATTTATTCCTTACTGGCTATTTAATACCGTCTGCTGGGTTAGGTTAGGTTGGTATCCCTGTGAACATGACAAGCGCGATGCTACAAAGTGGATGAAAGTCTTCGTTGGCTATGGGAAAGCTTTAACGAGTTCGCACGGCACCATGGGTAATCAAGAACGGTTTGTTCAGCCGGATAACTACGGTGCTTTGAAGTTACTGCGTATTGAAATCTTCTGCGCTAAAATTATACGCTCGTTCGAGGAAAATTGTACGATTTAATTATTGTTCGTGCTCGTAACGCGAGTAACATGTTGGCTAAAAGTTTTACGATAAAATCCTGACATTTTGTCGATCCAAAGGAGTCATTCACTTTGTCAGACTTCGCACTCATATTCATAACGATCGACGCGCGGGTAAATAGATTTGTGCATGTATGAGAAAAACTAGCTTCGCGTTCGATTAGACTTCCGTAGTACGTGGATAGGATCGAATTGGAGAAACGGCTTTTTTGATGAAAAGAGGAAATAAAAAAGATATATATATATATATGTATAGAAATTTCATGGATTTCGAATTTTACTTTTGACTTTACAATGTTTTATGGAAAAAAATGTTGATGAAATATTTATTTTGATAAAATTAAAAAAAAAATATTTTCTCTCTCTCTCTCTCTCTCTCTCTCTCTCTTTCCTACCGTATAACGCAACGTGACTGGAGGACAGTCGAGCAGAGCCAAAGATTAATGAACGAGAGTAATCGAGGGTGGTTCGATAGCTGGAGCTATTCGCGGTCGATTGACGCTCTCGACTTTTGCCAGCCGTTTCTCCTCTCGGCTAGTTGCCTATCGAATATTTATCGGAGGAACAATTGGCATCGAGGCAGATGCGCCATTTTACTCCGATTCAATTCAGTTGGGTTAATTGGTTTTACAATAATTTTTTTTTCCACCCCCGTCAACAGACAGCCCCCCCTGCCCTCCCCCGTGCTCTTGAAATTTTGCCAAAGCGATAATCCAAGCGACAGATAGCCTATGATTTTATTAAGTCAAGTCCGTATATAAGCGTACGATTAATGGGAATTTGATATCTCGTCGGGACGAAAAGGTCAAACATATTATTTTTAATCGACCCTCATAATTTTCTCTTATCTCAAGATGTACATTCTTCGTGGAGGTCGAATCTCGGCGATATCCATTCGAGGGTGGGAGGCTGCCTGTATCTCGAGGAAGAAATAAAAACCATAATAATAAGTACGTTAACCTGAAATAAAAAGTCCAATTAATTCACAGTCGTGTCTTACGTCGTCGAGCATGTCTCCGGCATTAAAAAAAGAAAAACACTTTCCCTTTAACTGCATACAGACGGTCTTATACGTGACAATTTAATCGACGAACTAATGAGAACCGCTGACCGATCGGCGAGCATCGATCAAACGTTCCAGCTCGTGTAACAACAACTCATTACGGCTGGTTAGAATTTTTCGAGTTTTCCTTTTTCCCTCGGCGATGCAAGTAGACGCCACAGGCAGAAGCCACCGCGCGAAGGTTCAGTGAACGTAAATTATTATCCATCTGCCTTCGGACCTTCTCGATTCTATCGTCAGTCCCGTTCACGGCGTCTATACGACGTCCGTAGGACGTCCCGGTCAGGATACCACTGCGGTAACCTCAAATTGTGTATAATCTAAAATATGGAGCTGGCCGGTGACGAATTGGCTGGTATTTGTTTCGAAGCGTGAAACGTGACGTTCTGAAAATTGTTTCACTTGGCTTTTTTTCTTATCAAATATATCACGTGACGCGCCATTCTTCGTGAGATTTACAAGGGAGCAACATTTGTCAACCCCCCTCACCTGGAGCCGGGCTTGGAACGAGACAGGCACAAGTAGGGGGATGCACCAGGGCGCGTCTAGACTTTCGCGTCGCAGGGATGCAGGCGCTTGATATTGTTGATCCAAGGTTAATCCAACCTTTGCCCCCCATGAGGAATATTACGATGCCGGGGGTGCCATGGATCTTTATGGCGCAACGTAATATCCCCATAATGCACGAGCACGTTCTACGGCTACCGGGTACTGGCTACCAATAGAAGTCTGGTAAGAGCAACGAACGACATAGGGATACACGTGTACGGCCCACTGGGTTGTTGCCTGGGCCAACTCCTAAGGGCAGTGCTTCTAAGTTATTGCAGCCAATATCGCAGGTTGAGCTTGCTGCCTTAAAGTTACACGTCACGGATCATGGACGTGGGTAGCTACGACCGTAGCGAAGTCGGGATGCGCGAAACGTGGTTTAACTCAACTGATCGCAGCATCCCTACGGATTCCCAGATGCCGTGGACCAATCCTACTCTCGGGCTTGTTGCGGCATAATGCGCAATACGACTCTCGGCCAATGATATGTTAACAATGTCATTTGTATTCCAACGAGTGGACTGGTCCATTGGTCCAGACCTAACATCCTGATCCTAACACGAGATCCGTCTTGCTATTTGTATACCAGCAGCATCCACTCTCCGTGCGGTCCTGTCATCGGAAGACGTCACTCCGGCCGACGAGTTCTCGCGTCTCACCAGGCCAGTCGCCTCTTTCAGTCTCCCCCCCCAGTGATCTGGTCCACCCACGCGAAACGATCAGTGCTCTCTGGATGAACGTCTTTGAGCTCGAGTCGAACCATGACCTGCCTCAAGAGATCTTGACACGTCATTTTCCAGGTTTATGAATTTTTCTTATCCTAACTTTTTTCGCCCAACCTACCGGTGCAATTGAATTTCTACGGCGCTTCGTAAATACGCGCCATAAGGCCCTGCACGCTCGATCCCTACGTTCGGTCCCGAACTTGACCGAGGACAGTCGAAGGCGGCCGAAGTCTCTACTAGCTGGTTGTACGTTAGAACGACGCCCGGTCGACGCGGCACGGCGCGACGGCTGCCGCCACGGATGTGTCCCGCCTTCGTACCAGATACGTAATTATACGATCGAGTCTTTCTTATTACCTGGTATGCACCGCCGGCGCGTCGCTCTACGTAGCGCATTATATTTATAAAACACGAGGAACCTAACCCACACTATAGTCACATTACTTATGATAATTTCAATCGGTTCGTTCGCCATAAACAAGACGGCTGCCTGCCCGGCCGTCCCAGGCTGATCCCTCGCATCCTTGGTGGAGCCGGCTGAGTTCACTACGTGATCTCATACCACCTTACATAGCCACCCCGAGAGATTTACAGGCCGTGTCGACGGATGGGGAACCTATGGATCGACTAGACTCTGTACGATGACGATTGACCTTCTGGCCTTTCCTCGCACTATGTATCGCCTTAGGTCATTTCTTTTCGAGGCTTCGCATTTTATAATGAATCTTTCATACCGCGTATACAACTACGATTTACCCTTGGTTTTACGTGCTATGAGCGAACGATCCACTGAATTTTCACATTGGAAATTATCATACGTGGAAAATTCCATTTCACACTGTAATCGATGCCTACGATTGTTGCCTTATGTTTATTTCTAAGTAGGAGGGCGGTTCATGGTTACCCGATAGCATCTACTCGGGAGGCTGTGGTAATTCGCGATGGGGCGAGGGGGGTGGGGTGAGGGGTCACGTGAAAATTCCGCGAGACCCTGAAATTCAATGGTGGTCTGTCCAAAGCGTTCAGGGGTCAAAGGAGACCAGATATTTGTGGGTGATAAGAGGGGGTCGTGATGGGCGACAACCCCAATTAAAAAATCTGCGAAAGATTCGCAGCAGCCGAATTCGCGAACAGTACGTTACGATCGCCGTGCGAAATACGAGAGAAATGATCATTATATAGGAAACGACCTTTGCCTTCCTTAGATTCGCTCGTGGAATATCTAAGATAAAGCGATAGAGGAAAAGGTCAAATGTCAAATAACGTTTGGCCAATTTGTTTCCGCGTTGAATACGCAAAGGCGGATTTCGTACGACGATTCTTATTTCAATTTACGTTATTACGCTCCTAGAGGATTCAATGGATTTACTAAGGTAATTCTTAAAGGCTCTTGGAGTGCAGCTGCACTGGCTGCACCGAGTGCATTCGGATTCCCATGACGATGCATCCCATAGCGACAGGAGCCAGACGCTCCCGATGACGTTTATGACGAAATCCCTCGGTACTGGGATTACCATAAATGACGAAAGCCGATTTACATCAGATTCCACCCGATGCACCTCAGCGGTAGATCGGCTAACGATTTTCCATCCTCCTCGATCCCATCTCGCACTTCGACGACCATTCGTTACCGGCCGTTATCGCGTCCGTGAAAACGCTGCCTTATCGGCAAGATTACATCAGCACCCCTAGCCCAAGTCCCAGGCATCTTCAATATCGCAAATACTTTCTGCTACCCTTGTCGGCGTCCCTCTCTCATCTACTTCGTTACCGATAAGACATCAGCCCTTGAGTAGAGTATCTTTGACACGAGTTCCTTTGATCTTACCAGATTCCAGAATCCCTTGCACCCGTCTCATTTCCGAAGACCTTTCTCGGCCTTTTTATTCCCTGTAACCTTTGTATGGGCACAAAGGCAACCTCGGACAGAAATACTCCCATGTTCCGTCCCCATCGAAGTCCTAGAAGGGATGGGCCGGTTACTGTGGAAAAGTAGGGGGTGTCCAGAATTCCTGGAATACATCGAGGAGTTATCAGTCCGGTCATAGATCCTGGATCATGCTCCCATCCTCCCCTTCGGCCCAAGGACCCTCAGGTCACAATACACTGATACGGACATTAATAAATCCTTATCGGGGATGTCACGTTTCTTCGTTCACGTCCGAAGGGTCGTTCCTAGTCGAAGGGGAAAAAAAGAATTGTCGATCTTAGTCCTTAATTTTATCCTGTTCCACTGTCTGGTATATCCTTGAACGGATCTTCGGGACGAAGGACACGCTCGTTCTTGGCTCTACCTAACGGCCACATCCTTCAGATAAGTTATCTCGGATTCTCAACAAGTGTCCGGTACCACAACCAGATAGAGATAACCGGAAGATAACCACAAAGCCGTAAAATAATATTAGGAAAGTATACTGTGATTTAGGATTCAGCTGCGACACGGATCTTTGTGTATCTTTCGATATGAAAAAATTGGTAAACAGCTGTTCAGCTGGAATTACTTCAGGAACTGCCGGCACTTGAGGTCACAAACTGTCGCGTCCAATCTCCATGTTTTTCCATTGATCTTATTTGCCAGCTTGTCGTTTGCATCGAGACCCTTGGTACTTGGGATCTTATGAGTACTCAGGATGAAGGGTTACTAAAGATTGCTCCCTGGTTCCTTTTCAATGTAAATATCAAAGCAGCGAATGTATCTATATGTATACCGCGGAGCAACCTTGGATTTTTCTAAGAAAATGTTTCCTGTTGGATTTCAAAGATTTATTTTATTCACAGAAAAGATCTGCTCGATTCATAAATTTTCATTGATAAAACATGCCAGCTGCTCTGGAGAATGAATACTTATCAGGAGTAATCTCGGTGCATTCGCCGCACGAGTGGGTCGATATATGTAGTAGAGATCCTCTTTCTCTCTCTCTCTCTTATTCTATATATACTCATGCTCTCTCTCTTTCTCTCGTTGTATGGCATTGCGGGGGAAAAACCTTTCGCAGTAGCGACAGCCTCGAGTAGCAGCCTCATTTCAATTTCATTCCATCCGATACTTGACTTTTTCTACAAATGGCGTTATGCAATGTAATTTTATCAATTACAAAAAAAAAACAAAATATTTTCTCAAACAAGTTTAGTCCGAAATTTACGACGAATAAAGGATCGAGACCGAACCTCTACACCTGTAGGAGTCTTTGATTTTCATTAAAAAAAAAGGAAGAAAAAAAAATCAAAAATTTATTTTTCTTTATCCAAACGACTTGTTACTTCAATATCATCTTCGACAATTAATCAGATTCGCTCTCGAATCCTTCACTGGATGCAGATAACATGCGATCGTAGGCTGCCCCCGAACGTTGACGCTAGTCACTTTGATAGCGAAGCGTGTGGCAGAGCGAAAGACAGAGAGGGAGTATAGGGTATACGAAGGAAAGAATGCGAGACAGCGAGAGTGAGTGAGAGAGAGAGAGAGAGAGGAGATTGAATGGCAGAGGGGGAAGTGAGTCGGCAAGTGATAAGGAAGTAACAAATTGTCTAGCTAGCCAAGCGTTCCGTCGCTGTACCAACGGCCATAGACGGCGGGATCGTCTGCTGAGTTTTCCTCGGGATAATCAATACCAACTTACCCAGCGTAAATGCCTGGACTTAAAGTGCCAAAGAAAAGATGGTCACGTGACTAGACAGATTCCTGCATATACCATACGCCAACGCATATCTATACGGCGAAACTATCGATTCCGTCGATGGAAAATTTTCATAACTGCTTTGTCGCCGGCGACCCCATACACGTGTGTACGGAGCTTGGAATTCAGTCTCGCCAATGCAAACGCCCTTCGAGCGGACTGAAAGAGGCTGAGTGAGCAGAAGGGCGATCAGACGGGGGAAGGAGCTTAAACCCAAACCATCATTACTCTCGATGTGGTTTTAAGCCGTGACAATAGACTGTCTTCGGGCTACAGACCCGAAAAGTTGAGATCCGAATTGATACTGGGCTTTACTCTTTGTCTCTGCCTTCTCCTACTTCTCCTTCTCTCTCCCCCTCTCTCTTTCTCTCTCTTTACTTTCTCTATACGTACTTTTGGTAGCTCGTGTGTGTATCATCTATCGTATGTCTGTGTGAATGCTGAAAGGTTTTTTTTTTTTCAGATTCGTTAAGGGTTGATTTTTTTTTTCCGAGTACTCTGTTACCAGAATGGCTCTGACGTCATTATTTCCTTAAGGGCCTTATTCCGTCTACTCCTATCTATAGGTTTTTTTTTTCTATGCAGTACTTTCGGATAACACGTAGCTTGTAACTACTCGTATACGGGTTTATCGCAATTTTGCCGGTGGATTATCGCGTTACTTCGTTTATCGATCGCGGGCCAGTTTTGCCTTCTGGCGAGTAGCTGGCGGAAGCTCCGCTAGTTTTATATGGCTGAAAGCCGTTTGCTCGTGCAGTCACGGTTATGACGTCTCGCGACGTCCTTTCGCAGGCCGAAGGAATCGGAGTCCCGTCTGCAATCTTGTTAGCGAAACTGCATCGCATTGTCAGCCGCGAGGCCGTGACTTTAGCAGAAGCCGATAAAGACACTCTTGGGTAGGACGGCGAAGGTTGGCAAACGCATTTGCGTGGATGGTCGAGATGCTCTCGACCATCGATTTGCGAATTCACCCTTAGTATAGTGGGAGATATTCGCCTTTACCATGTCCGAGCGCAATGGCCATCGCCATGTTTGAAAATACGAATTTTTACAAATGGCACCGTAACAGCCTTATCGGCTTATATATTTACTTGGGAATGCAGGAGATGACAAAAACAATACAAAAGTTAGCTACCCTGGTAGAAATTTTACGTTGAATATCTAGGACTGGCCCGGTGTAGACTTGGACGGGATATCTGGATTTACAGAAGAAACTTTTTTTCAGGGTGCCAGCTTGCTCACGTAATTTTAGCTTGGCTTCAATCAGTATGTCTATGTTTTACTTATATAATCACAATAATACGCAGCTATCGAATGAATAAATACTTGGCAGTACCATATATCTTAGCTCATTAGAGAAGTATATGAGTGTTTGGCAAATATCATTAGTGTACGAGAATGATTCGATAATAACTTGAAAAATATTTGTTATATGCTTTTTTTTTTAGAAATTTGCATTGCTTTTTAAATATATTCATTTAATAAGTCACCCTTCCAATCGATCACGAACGTCGCGCTAAATATGGTGAAATATAACAATGCGAGGTAGGTAGGCTGTAAGCGAAAAAGCTCTCCGACGCGTTTATTATTATTATCATTAAGCTTAGTTACTTTTCAATTCCCAAAAGCTCTCTCTCCCCCCTATACAGCACGTGTTAAACGAGTACATTTCTATAAATACGTATAAATATTTAACAACAACAAGTCATATGTGTGATCGGTGATGCTTTATGAACTCTCGATTACGTTTCAACGTAGAGTTTCGTGTGTAAAGAGCTTTACGTTGTGTTGAAGGTCAACAAAGACCTCTGAAATATACCAGACCGAGCAGCCCTGGACGGGTCCGTGTAATAATTTCCGTGCTTTCCAAGCACGAAATCGACTGCAGTCTAAGCAGACTCGATATTCTCTAGCAGCAGGGTAAAGACCTATAGGCGATCTCTATGAAAGCTGCAAGCTCCTGTGCAGTCTGTTTCGGAAAACTGTGGGATTCAGTATCTGCTCTTGCTACCTGGATCCGGCCTAATTCGTTGGACGTAAGCTTTAATCCCTTCCCCCCGCACCCTCTCGCCCTAACCCTCACGTGTATTTACACGGAGTAGGAGCTTACGTGCAGTCTATACAAAGCGAAGCTCTCGAAGAGTTTGAGCGAACGGACGGTTTCCCAGTGTACAAGGCACTTGTTGTCGTCGTTACGTTCTATGTAAGCTCCTGCATAAAAGCTCGTGCGCGCGCACGCGCTACGTTCTAGGGTCGGATGTGTCAATAGAAGTGGGGGAGGGTGAAGTGCACGTGCAACGTCACGCTCTAGATGGCACCTGGTTCAGGACTGGATCAGTGGAGGTGCCGCTGAGTAAGTACCTCATTGAGAATCATCCGAGTGGACTGGCCTGTGGGAGAAAGTGAAGATATTCAAGGGAAGAAATTAAGTTCAACCCTTCTTTGCCTTCGAGACGAATCGTCGTTGGTTGTTAAGGAATGACGTTGTTTTTTTTTTCTAGAAGCTTCTAGAAGCTTCTATTGGGATCCCGACGAAGGCGGGGTCTAGTCCAACTGCGGTAGGTCTACCCGAGCACATCATTCACGGTGGCTCAGGGACATTGTTATGTTTCTTTGGTAGCAATTAATTTCGCCCATTATCGTATGTGAATGTGCCTTCTAAATCTTTGGCGTTTCCGTTTCGCGCTGGTAAGGAATATGGAAAATGACTTTGGCCCTGATTTGTATTCATTGCGCGTTAACGAGACGCGACGTCAGACTGATTAGGACGCTGGGCTATAAATTTTCCTCGTTTGTTTTGCCAGAGTCTCTCTGCCACGTTTAATGTTCCTTTGTCTTTTCAATATTTTGCCCCATTTCCTCTCTCCTTTCTATAAGGCTCTTCTTTGACTCTTGGACCAGGACGATATGGCACGTGCCGGAGGGTGCTATTCCGATTCGTTATCAACTTCTCTCTGTACGTGAGGATACAATTTTTTTATATAAAATTTTGAAAAACCTTGTAAGATCAAAAACAGATGAGTGTTAAAGCGAGGCGTGACGATGGGAATTCAGTCATCAATTTGACTCGAATTTTCCCTTTCTGGTTCCAAGGGGGCTACACCCCCCTAAAGTTTCTTATCCTCACTGATAATCTCTATCTGATCTTACAAGCTCCGTCTCCGTTTACGGTAAACAGTAGCACTTTTATTTTCAAGAAAAATTTTAATAGGACAAAAAATCATCAGATAGGAATAAAATGAAAAATTCGGCTGTCATTGTTCGCGCTGGAGGCATTGTTTGGCTCTTGTTTTCTCGTTAAAGGGTTGAACGGAGGACTATGACCTTTTCAGTAAACCATCATTTTCCCAGATGTTGGCTCACCGTAGGGGTTGTTTGTGGTTGTTTGCCGACTAAAATTATTGACTCGGGACTCTGCGCCCTTTATCCCTGTCTGATGCTGTTAATGATAGTTTCTCGAGTATTAGACCAGGGTTCGGTTCAAGACACGAGGGTGGGACAATTTGCCTGGGAGAAAACCAGCGAGTGTGGCTGGACTGGGATAAATCATTTTGCAGCTTCGCTAAATCTCCTTCTCGAGAGAGAAGCAGTCCACTGGTACCAATATTCTGATAACGGATTTATTTATCAAATCAACTAATTACACATGTACCAATTTGGTTTTACCAGTTTGCTCTGCAATTGTCATTATTGGACAGTTGGTTCAACTTTAATTAGACGTACAGCTAGGTACCACCCTATGAAACTTCAGCAACACAAGTACTCTGGTAACGAGTACTATTTTAACCGTGTTGAAAGGGCGCAGCAGTTTAGATAAGGGTGGATGAAGTTGGTCAAAGTAAATACGGAGTACCAAATATACAGGAGTAAAATCTAATACATGTAAATGAACTTTTCCAAATTTCCGGTTCTGCCACCGAGCAAGCTTAGCGACTTAGCTTAGTGAGCTGCCGCGTCGACTCAAACCAAACGGGGACGCAGAACCTTAAAGCGAACCGGCGGCCAGAGTGGCAGAACGTTAAAACGGCAGGTGGAAACGCTAAAATATTACAAGGCCAGAGACATACCTTCGCATTCAGGTCCATCCACCCCTCGACTTCTGTCCCTGGGGAGAAATTGAGGAAAATCCACTTTGAACTCTCTCCTGGGTCACGGAGTCCTGATACGAGTTCCGTATAAAGCCTCTATATCCGTTATCCATATTTTCGTACCACCCCCCCTTCCCCCCTCCCTTCTATCATAACAATTCAGGCTCTTTGTATGCTTCTACTTCCATCTATTTTTTTTTTTCTTATCTTTCATATCTCGCGACGCCCTCAGCGGATCCTCTTATCGCGAGGTGCGAAAAGTGATTGGCAGAGAGGCAAATCGTTTTATCAAACTCTCTAATGGGAAATGAAATGACTTTTTCTCCTCACGGACACTTTGAATTCCGCAGCGACGCCCTTGGCTGTCTGAATCTGTACCGAGACGTCGAAAGACGCCGGAGGATGTCGTGATTGTCTTTCAAATCCTCGTTGCAGTCTTCGCTTTGCTAGGGATGAAATCAATGATTCACTTGGACCCTTTGGGTAATCGTTCTCACCAATCTGTAGGAGGATCAGTGCCATATGTTCTGGCTCGTCCTTTTTCTCACTCCTGTCAGTCAGATTTCCTCGGGTTTTTTTATCTTTGAGATTTGTCTAGCCAGTACCTACGTACATACGCACGTGCTTGGAACGAAGTCTCTTACTTTCATCCCTGGACTCGACTCTCTTTTACTTTAGGTATATTTATTTTTAAAGTCGTTTAAAATTACAGGATCGCCCTGCGTATATCTGTTCCAGTAAATAATAATTCATGTGGGAACCAATTTGCTTGGGCTTTTTCTTCCTTCGTGTTCCTTCTTATTTTTTTCTCCTTCTTCGAAAAAAAAAAAAAAAAAAAAAAAAAAAAAAATCCGTCGTTTATTTAACTATGACAGACCGTGCCCGGACCTTTATGATTTCCGAGTTGACACGAGGGACTGCTGAAAAAGAAACAAGAGCTCAGGGAATCCAAACTCCATCGGAAGGAGTCAGAGTACCAGGGACTGACCCATGGGGATTTCCTTTTCCACCAGGCGACTAAGATACATGTAGACTTTGTGGACTTTATCGCACTAGGCCCTTGTTCGAATTCTCCCTAGGTTCCGTGTTGACGAAATTACTTTTCACTTCACCCTCCCCCCCCCC
>NW_014333318.1:549537-615210 GCF_000341935.2 Cephus cinctus
TCTTAAACCACGTGTCCCAACATCGATTGTCGTCTTGAGCGCCTGCGAATGTCAGCCAAAACAATGTACAACGAACCACCCTTATTTTATAGAAATTTCTCCCTACCAACGTTAAGAATTTTTAAATAACACCCGATAAAAGAATACCTGCTGATGGACGGAAGGATTGCTGGTTTCATAGCAGAAAAAAAAATTGTCGGCGAATTAAATTTCGACGAAGACACAAAGAACCGTGGAAAACGAAAAGAAAGATTAAGGAGACGCGAAGGTGAGAACGAAGCTGGCCGAATGGGGTAGGGAGGAAGGGGTGTATTCATGTACGATAAGCGGATGTGAATTTTTCAAAGGACGTTCACCTCTGGCACCAGGAGCTTAGGAATTCCCGTATGGGGGTTATGCTTAAGATGGTGAAGATGACAGAGCGACAGTGGGTTGTTGTAAAAGGAGGGTCGGTGCTCGTGCGAGGGCCGAAGGAAGGGGTTGAAGAAGTACCGTTACCATGGAAACGGCATGACCCTGTCCCATAGCTACGAGCTAGGAGCTAGACGTGTCTAAAGATAGTAATCGGACTGATGGGGTTCTTGAAATAGATTGCTGTCTCCCTTGTACACTCTTTCTCTCTCTCTCTCTCTCTCTCTCTCTCTCTCTCTCTCTCTCTCTCTAGCTACGATTATCACAAAATGCACGTGCATTTCTGCCGTCCTTAACGGCATTCGTGCAAACGAATACACCCTTAAGCCAATTATTGTGTATATAAAAAGTATTATTGTTTCTAGAAAAGACCCCTAGTTACCAATAATACTTGTTATCATTGTACAGGAATAAGATGATCTTTCGACTTGAAAATGATTTTACTCGATTCGTTTGGCAGCTCTTGTTATCAGATTGTCATTTTCAAGCATCCCTTAGCAATCTACGAGGGCGCCATCGTGGATTGTGTTAACAGCTGGAAGTTAATTCGGTGCGGCAGGTTAACCTCACATTGGACCACCCCTTGATAACCTTTTAGAGATCGCAGTGCCATCTGGGGTGCAGTTACTTGTTCAAATTATTTACATTTGATGGTCAGTACAGTGGAGGGGTCTTAATAATAAAGTACCATTTATTAACGGAAGTCAGACGGAAGTTAGAGGTACCATATTTCGAGAAGAAAATTTCGTGTTTATACCTAGGAAATGACGTCTAGGCAAATACGTCACCAGAAATGCGTCAAACTTGTTGCGTCACTTAAACGCGAGTTAATTGAAAGGTTCATGAAAGTATTATGGTAAATATCTTCTAAATCCTTTCTTCGTCTTAATAGACACTCTTCTTCTTCTTCTTTCTTTTTCATTTCTCAAGTTTCGGCAACAATGGCGCCATTTCACGAAGAGCCTACACAAAAGCTCTCCACCACTTTCGTGAGGATTTATCGATCGACCTATATTTACGTGCCGCGTTAACAATGCCCTAATGCAGCCCGGGACTAGCAAGTTTTTACGAAGGGCTTGAAAAAAAATGCTTGAATACCTCCTGCCAACGCATTTGTAAATGACGATTCGTTAGTCTCCCCCGTGCAAGGAGTCTGCGACCCTCAGAAAAATGAAGCTTCTCGAACGTCTCGCGGCAGCGATCGCTTTGAATCTTTGACTATGTTTATTTCCTCGCGCCACCAGAGTGCGCCACTGTCGTAGTAGCTCGGCAGCAAAGAGTCCCTGGGCTACTATAAGACTCGTAACGCAATTGTACGACGCTTAATTCGACGAATTAAACTTTGACCCCGGTCAATAAATCATGGGGCGCGGAGGCACATGGGGCACGGTTGCCTGACTAAACTGTGGCAGGAAATCTCTTCAATCTGCCCTCATGCGCCTCGTTAACGAGTGTTTACTTTCTTCCGTTTCAGCCTGGAGGATCTTTCGGTAATGGTCTTTTACAGGCTGATCTTTACATGGTCTTCGAATTCTCGAGGTACGGTAGAACAAGGCGCAGATGTAAAAAAAAGAGTATAAAAAAATCAACGAGAAACCCATCAGGGTAAGAAGGGGACTTCCGGGCCTTTCGTTGCTTTCGTACGGCTCGACTAGGAACTTGGTTAATTTCCTGGAGGAGAGAGATTTATCTTTTTCCATTGAACCTGAGAGAATCCAGTATCCGTCGACTGTTAAAGACGCTATTTGGGCTTTTAGCGTACCTAGATGAACCTGGATACCCTTAGTCCAGGTTAACTGAGTAGCTGGCTAAAGTCAGGTCAGAATGGTCTCGCAGTTTAATATCAATACTCCCACAAATAACTAACGCCCTCGTAGCTCATTCATTATAAAGATGACGTGCACCTTGATTTTAAATGGTTACCGTGGGGTCTTTCTGATTGTTCACGATTGCCCAGTGGACGTCGTCTGTGGGACGTGATGCTGTCTTCGGGAAAGTGATTTGTCTCAATCTCTCATGAAATCTCAGCTACGTAATGGCTGTCGCGGTTCCACTGGTTTCAATGAAGGAACGCGTATGCCGGGATAGGAAACGTGCATTAATGTCTTCGTCAATCTCTCTCTCTCTCTCCATCTATCCGCCCATCCATCTCTCTCTCGCTGTCTGTCTGCTAGTCTTCTGGTTCCAGCCGGAGATCACCGGACGAACGTATATATATATGCATACAGATATACGTACACGTAACGTCCAGCAACGTCTAGTAGGACGTATGTACACAGAAGGATGAGCAGAAGGAAATGGTATTACGTGTAGAAAGTAGAGGCTGGAGATTGGAAGAAGCGACGGGGAAGGAGAGAGAGTGCGCTAGAGCAAACGACACGGTGCATGTGGTGGGTGGGTAACGACGTGTTTGTAAGTAAAACGAGAAGAAGATGATGCGTGGGCGATGTCTGCTGGCAGTCTCATTCTCATCCTTGGAAATTTAAATAGAGAATGGCGGAAATATCTCGTCTTGGAGTATCGGATTTGGAATTATTGTTTTTTTTTACTTTTTGACTTTTCATTATTAGCGACGGCCAATCGACGTTACGGTAGGACGTAAAATTTATTGTGGACGTTTTAAAAGAATTTTTTTTTTTTTTTTAAAGAAAAATCGTCCGAACGGACTTTTTGGTCTTTTTCATTCTACCCGTGAATTTTGCAGTTTTCATCTCGTCGAATTTCACACGAGATTTCAGATGCATCTGGGTAGCGCATGTATATATATGATTATTGAAATTCAGATTCTAGCAAAACGTCGATTTCTTTTTTTCTTACCTTTTTTTTCTCCGTTCTTTGCTTTTGCCTTATTTACGCGAACTGCTGTGAAATATTTATCGTGACGTGATTGTTTGGGATAATTGGGAAGAATGGGTCATTTTGTAAGTACAGAGAATCTGCTTACGTTCATTTCGACAACGCATAATCCAATTGGATCTCACAGCTGGCGGATCTTCCAGATGGAAATTCGTAGAAGCGGGTGGGAAGTTGGCGCGAGGGACGTCGACTTGGACTTGACTATATTACGCTAGTTGAATTTACCGAGTATGAAATTTTAGTTATGAAATTTAAGTTTCAAGTCTCGAGCCAATAATCGATAATCAGTATTAGCAATATTAAAATATTCCATAAAAGTTTTTGAAGTTTAACAGAGTTCTTAGAGATTATACAAATTTTGCCAACGTTTAATCGACACTAGTTTCAACTCCGACCGCAGCGCCACCACCTCCGCTCGTGATCCAATCGTGTACTAACGAAGCGCCAGCCAGAATCTAGACATAATTTCTAATTGTTTACCTGAGATTGATAACCGCTTACCTACTCATACTCTGTTCCTACTAACACCGTATTACAACTAATTACAATAAAATGTTCAATGTCTAAAATGACCCGAGTCAATCTCCTAAAAAATTGTCTCACGTGCCATTTTCAAATTCCCCAAAAAGCATACACGGTGGCTATCATCGTAATACAAAGCTGTCAAAAGATATCCAGTGTCATTGGCAAGCGTTATCCTTGACTTCCGAAAGTGACAAATAACCGAAAAAGACACCCCGAAGACAGGGGTTGGCGATGAAGTTGGAATTAAAACAAAACGAAGAATAAAATATTAAAAGTCCAGCCATAGAAATTAGGTCTAGGATTGCGGCCCTCCGAGTAGGAAGCGCCTAGTCAATAATCCCATTGTCTTCTTTCTGATTCAATAACCACTCCGGAGGCTGCATGGGGCTGATCGCGTCGTGGGAGCACTGGACCTTTCTCTTCCTAGTTTTCTTCTCCCTTTATAACATTGCACGTAGCCTGTATTCAAAGCATCGACAGTCCTGTCGATATGCGTCCTTATCACGAGAACTATAAACTAAAGACATAATGTAATAACGTTTTCTCAAGCAGATCGTCTCTCGCGATATTGAGAAATCGATGACTCGTTCATTTTACCATTCAATTATTTCACGCTAAGCTTCCGCATGTCATTCCGCCATTCAATGATCACTCGCGTCATTGCTTCATTATTCTTGGTAGTCATGAGAAAATTAATAATAACAATAATCACGCAAAGGGTATACCGAACTATGGGCTCCTTAGCACAGTCATCTCTGTAATCTTCTATTCGGTCCACTTGGGCATTATAATTTATCTCTTTCTTTTCATCCACCAAATTCGCACGTGTTCCGTCTCTGACAAGACAGACGCGAACCAAAGTGAAATAATACATAGAGAAGACGAGTAAAGACTGAAGGATCCATCTGTGGATTGTTTCTCAAGTACGAATACCCTCTTCCTATGACATTACCTGGTAATTGCAAAATTGCTCGGATCAGTCGGACCAGTAGGAGTCAGTTTGGACCACCGGGAGGATAATTTTAAAGTGAGGAGATGGATGAGAAAAAAGTGTAAGACGCTACTGTTAAAAGTCATTGGAAACATTGGTAGGGACCAAAGTGTCCAGGAGCAGCAAGACTTTTAATTCGTCTAGTAATATAATTTATAGCTAGTGACAATATCTAGGGCATTTTTATCGTATGAACCTCCTTGCTCTTCGGTACCAGGTCAGACGCACTGCCACGTGAGCGTAATTCTGTACCTGGACTATGACGTGTCACCTGGCCCGCCGTTTCTGGGTTCCCTGGTCGGTTGGTTGGATCACGAAACAATATAAAGAAAGGGACCGTAATTTGGTTGGGTCATGATCGTTCAGCTTGCGGACCACGTATTATCGATCGGTCCAACTGAACCGGAACGGGTCGCCGCTGTGCTTAAACGTCGTTAAAAGTCCTCGTTGGGAATTCGGGACGGTTAAACTATCTGTAAACTGGCAGTTGACCTTGCGCTTGGTGAAAGAGGGAAAGTCGGAAGCTAATTTTGTGAAAGAGGGAAAATGAGTAGTACGCGCGGTGACGTCACAGGGGACGTAAACGGACAGGGATACAAGACGGGGAGGGCTGACCCATGGAGGTTGCGAAGATGCTCGAAAGAGGATAAGAGAATTTGGGGATGTTGGAGTTGAGGACTCGTAGTCGTTATCCCTCGATTTTCCATTTCATTGACCTTTTCGCTTGTACGAGTTAAGGGAAAGTGAAGAGGAAGAGAAGCCGTTTCCTCCGCTGCTAGATATTTACATGATGAAACCGCCCAGTGGATATTTCAGGGGATTCTTATTTTTTAAAGGAATTTCACTTTTCTTTTCTCTTCTTCATTTAGACACAGCAGGGACGATTCGTGCGATTTTTTTAATCTACAAAAACAACGCGTGCTCGAATCTTGGAATCCGCTTGGGTAATCCCGATGGGGAAGGGGTGTCAAAGGGGATGAAAGTGGGGGATGAAGTTTGCCCAATTTCTAAGCGCTGATTGGTACTGTCGAGGACCAACTTTGATTTACATTACAATATACAATGATTGGCTGTTGCGAGAATGTCAGCCTAATGACGGAAAGCATTGATACGGTCATCTGGACCAAATCTGTGAAAGAGCGTGCTTGCTTATACTATAAAGAGTATATTGCGTAGAGAGAGAGAGAGAGAGAGAGAGAGAGAGAGAGAGAGAGATACAAGTCTCCATAAGGAAACGTCCTACTACCCGTTTACTCCTGGGATACAGGGATGCTGGGGAGGCAGTCGTGATTAAAGACTTAATTCACCCTTAATAAAGGGATGCTGCCCTTTCACTGATAACCCCCCCCTCCTAATAATTATATATCACATACACAGTCTATTTATAGAAATAAACATATACACATTACGAGAGTCAGCTGACGGGATGACACGTGGATGCTGGAAGATTTTGTGTAATAAAGAAAAAAGACTTAATTTTTATCGTAATTAAAATTTGATTTGCATCAAAATTATAATGCGGGTCTGATAATTAGCGTTTGATAGACTCACTGACCCATGGGGAATATCCGATCAGTCGGATTCGTCGTTGTAACTCCCTGTAGAAAGAGTCCGAGATTGGCTGGTCTGGTATTTGTCCGGTATTTGGAGTTAGGGTCAAAGTTCGAATTAGCAAGAAAAGTTGGAAGCAGCTCTGGTATTAATGCGGGGCCCAGGGCGTGCGACCTTTCCACTCTGCCTTTGGAATTCTTCCTGATGCGTGGTGCTTCCCTCTAATTAACACATTGCGCACAATCCTGACGCGTCCCTTGGAATTCCCGAAGGTGAGGCGATCCCCTCACGAATGCGGAATTCCCGGGAACAGTGTTAGGGGATCTCACTTGCCATTCCACCGTGACCTCCTCACGTTGGACTCCCTTGGGACACTGTGCTTTCCTCCTGTGTTCGCGATAGCACAGGGTAGCTACCCTCCAAATGCAGGGGGTCGGTGGTCACCCCAACTTTAACCACAATTACGGGAATAACTTTCGAGGAGGAACCTACTTCCTAATAACGTCACTAGAGTCCTCGACGGCGCTGCTGTAGCTGTTGCCTTCGTTACCCGTTATCAGAGGCAGATCTTGTGGCTACTTTGTGCAACTCTCTGCTGAATAGGTGCTTCCATCCCTTTCCTACTTTCTCTGCCTTCGTGCATCTCGAATTCTCTTTGTTCCGGGAGAGTATCCCACTGGAATCGAAATAATTGGAAGACGGCTCTGTGCTTGTTTTATGTCTTTTTTTTTTTAGTTTACCAACAGAATATTTATTTTTGAACAGTGAAATAGGTCGTTAAAAAAATGAAAAGCCTCCTCGAATGAGACTGTAAAAAAGATTTTTGTCATTTTTTTTGTTTTTCCAAAACTCAATCTTAACTAGGACAATGAGAATTTTCGGTTTGGGATTTATGATAAAATTGGAATTTTTTCAGTAACGGTGGCGAGAATGGTAGATTGGGATTTTGGTATTAAAGGGTAAAAATATAAATCGTCTGACAATTAGTCGAAACAGGGTTGATTCGGATTGCGATTTACCTATCGTAGTTCCTCGAAGCGAAGCGCGAGTTAGCGAGTAGATTGAACTGGGCTGCTAGTAGGTTTGTCGGGGGTGAAAAGTCTCGTGGTTCCGAGTGCGCTTTAATCGCAGATATATGGCTGAAGTTAATTAAGGGAACCTACGTAGGATCTTACTTGAAGGCTGCTGCCTTCGTTCGGGCCGACGTTCCCTCTCGTTTCGTCCCTCAGCTGATCCGAGTTGCCAAGCGACCCGTAGGAGCGTCAGGAAACCACTGATTGACGTTATTGCCTTTTCATTTGATTTCAGCACGAGATGCTGCCGAACGTTATGATAAAACGAAACAATATTTTCTTAGGTTTCATTCGAAAAATGTTGTTTCAACCATTTTGCCCCTGTCGATCCTACCGCTAACCGTATCGATTCCACGTGAACTTACGGCTGTTTCGATAATCCTATATATACAGCTCCCATTCGACTTGGCTTAGTTTTCCAACATGCCTTCGTAACACCACAGCATAGAATATCCTGTGATAAAGCAATGGACGAAGCAGAATCGATATACGACTTTGTTTCGGAAAGATTGAAAGCAAATAAATCGTTTCCACTAATTTCACTTTTTCAAGGGAAAAAAAAGAAACTTGGGGATTCTTAACGAGATAATTGTAACGAAGTATTATATTGTTGGATGAAGCTGAAAATTAATGAAAAAATAACGAAGGCATATACTAAAATATTTATTTAGGTAAACACGAGTTCAAAGTGCGGGAGGTATACACATGTATGGATTAATGTTAGAACATGAGTGTCAACTCAATATCCCAGATCGTTTATGTGACGTTTATGGGGACGCCATTAAAATACTCCTGCTTGATCACAGTGTCCTATGGTACCAGAGTGGGGAGAAAAAGTATTAAATCGCCTCATAAAGGCTGATTCACATTAACCACGATCTTCCCAATGTCCATCAATTCTGCCATTAACTATTCTCCTTCGTATAAATCAGAGAGCCAATTTAGCCTTTTTTTTGGAAGGAAATTAGAAAAATTTGTGCGGATACACGTGTTTAGGTATGAAAAATAAATTTTTTTGTATGGAAATTTAACAATTTTTCAGATTCCATGCAAAATACGTGATTCGTATGATTAAACGTCTCGTGATTCCTTACGGAGGGAATTACATTATTAGAATGCCTATTAGTAGGTAATTGCCGCACTTTGGGTTTGCGCGGTCAGTCGGCCGGTCAATTACAGGCACTTAGGTGGTTGGCTGTACCCGAGTAACGTAACCCCGACTGACTGTCCGCGGGATGCTGCGGAAGATTATCCTTAGGGAATTGAAGTAACGTGAAGGGTGCCAGATTCGAGTACCGAAGGATTACAGATGGGGACTGGCGAGTCAAGGGAGAATATAGAAATGAAAGAAATAATTTTTGTCACATTATAAATCAGACCCAGATCCAATAAAAATTTCCGAGGCGACGCGTCGCGACGCTTGAATAAAACATGGGAGGACGCAATACACGTTGGAAAGCCAAGAAACAGATCAGCGATCCCTCAGTGGCTCCGAAGCGAATCTGTGGAAACTGAAGATTTAAGCCTCTCCTATTACCCGTGCAAAGTGAACCAGGATTCGCAATATACGGCGACGCCAATGGCAAGCAAGGGCGCCACTCACCGAGAATCCTCTGCGTTTTGGATTTTCGCTCGTGAGCTTTCCGAATATTTTAAACAGCTTATAACGACCCCGACGGAGACTGAAATTCGCTTCTCACCTTTGATCAGTATCAGCCTCCCGGAGATAACTTTATGAGAAATCCCGAAGAAGTTCCTGGGAGATGCTGCGATAGCGTGCCTACTCAAATCTTGTACTGTGAATGGCTGCTACGGAGAAATCAGTAGGGAGTCACAAGTCATTAGAGGAACACGAGGTCATTGGGTCTTTTGATAATTTTGTGAATTTGCATTGGTACGAATTTTTTTCAAATTCATCAATTTTTTTTTAATTCAGGTAAAACACTACTTATTATTTATTCGTTATCTACGCTTTCCTCGCGTGTGATTTTTTTCGGGAGATGCTTACCGAATATCTCCGTAGCACAGATTGCTTCTTATCCTGGCTGCACGGAGGAACCAAATAATTGATTAGCAAAGGGCAGCTTTTGATTCTTTTACGAGAGTGACGTACAGAGCCATCTGGGAGACCAGCTCGGAAACAGCGTAGGGTAGATTCAATCCCTTGAGGAAGCTGTACTCGTCTCGCTTTTTTTCTCTTTAATTCAAGTTGACAAAATTGAGAACGTCGAACCAGAAACACAGAAACAAAAAAACAATGAATTTCTTTCCAACTCATCGATCTCTACCTAAAGCGATGCCATCCTCGTTTCTCATTGTATAAATACGTTTTTCATAGACATAAATTGAAAAATCGATTATCGTAATGGAATGATAACAGCCTGCAACAATATTTGACAAAAGTGTCAGCAGGTCACGAATAGGCGTTAAATAATATTATTAACCCTTTTTTCTTAATATTCTAACAATTTCCCATCCAGCATTAATCACGAGTATCTACGTTATCCAAGGTATTAGTACCGAAGTCATAAATTCAATTAAGCGCAATTGGTTATTTCCACGGAGCAACGACTCTGCCATAATTAATAACAATGTCAGGGCAAAGAGGGCTGCAGGCGGAATAATTTATTATCCGAGGTTTACATTAGGTCCCAGTGTAACGTACGGGTCGACAGAGTCATTTAGCAAGCCAACAATGCGCCAGCATAGCCCTGCGAATTATAATAATTCTCATCAGGGTGTTTATAATTGCGCGTCCATAGGATATATCAATTATGACTGTTTATGCGTAAACAGATAAACGAGTAAAATGTATAAAACGACTGTATTCCTTCAATTACGCATAACGAGTATCCAATTTATTTTTTAACTTCAGTGAAAGAAAAAGAGAAAAGATTTTATTTCGGAGAATTCTCAGAATCGAGGACAAAACAAAGAAACAGAATATCAACGAGACATTTGATAATAAGCTCGTTAAGTTTCCAGTTTCACGTAAGTCAAAGCTACACGAAATTATATTTCCTTCGGTTGTTTTGACTGCGGAGCACGTGCTTTGGCGTTTACAGCTTCTTGCCGTAGCTACGAAAGCCTCTTATCTCCCAGCGATGCTGTGTTTGATGATGAATTTTTTGCTCCTATCCTCCGGGATTAATTTCCCGTGGTCCTACCCAACGACGCATAATTATACGAACGACCCGAAAGTCTCTTTGGATTCTCAAGGTATTCACGACGTGGCTGTTAACGAGTTCGTACTTTTTCCCTCGTCACTTATTTTATATCCCAAAACGAAATCTAGACTAAGGTCGATCGGCGGATGACTGGAGGCTAAAGTTAAAGGATCTTGGTCTGTCCGTCTTTGGGTCCTTATCTGTCGTCCATTTGATTACCTTTCTTTCTACTCGCTTTGGGTACGTAAGAAGCATAGGACGAACCCTTTGACTTGAGAGAAATCTGTCCGGGCGAAGCTTACGTTGATACTGCAAGGGTAGATCGAACGAGAATTTCATATGGATTAATTATATTGTAATTAAGGTCAACTGCTCTTTGGTCCGAAACTGCTTCGTCGGCCTTTGGAAATCTCCTTTCGAATTTCGTGCCTTATCCGAGGGTCTCTCCGAATCGTCTTAATCGTATCTCTATAGCGATTCTTATCGGTATTACGCAATGCTAGAATTTTCCTTAAAATCGTTATTTATTATGAGAGCATTTTTTCCTCGTATCGATACATATATCTTTATTGGAAAATCAATAATTCCTGATGGGTTGTAAAAAAAAAAAAAAAAAAAAAAAACGAAGACCCAAATTGCACTCGTCGTGTTCGTGTCGCCGGCGACAACCCGCATGCAACGCTTTGACGTCGATAGACGCGCGTGTCAATGCGACTTCTGGACGCGTATTCAGCCAACGACATTAGGCACTTGACAGTCCCCACTGTAACGTATTTGACTAAAGTCATTTTCCTGAGTGAAATTTTGGAAAAAATTTCAATTAAATTTCATACCTGAAATTACTCGAAAACAATTTTTTTACGTTCAATTAACATCTGTGAACATATTCGTGGTTCGCTTGAAACGTATAAATTCGGGTCTCTAAAAAATAAGTTTAGATTCATCAGCTGCTCGGATGAGATCTGAAACCGTTGCAGGAGCAACAGCCGTGGCACAAGTTAGCAGTGAGAGCAGGAAGTGTCCCTTTTGTCACGGCGTGGGCGCTGAGGTCGTCTTGGTAACTTCCTTCGTTCTTTACTCGAGGAGGTCGCGCGGCGGAAGTGCTCAGCGCCATCAAGCGGATGTCACAATTAATGTTGACCGATGCTCGTTAGCACGTTTCCTTTTTCCCTGAGTCATAATCAAAAATGGCCGCTCTCGCATACGTCATTGTTTCAGTAAAACCGCTCGAAGAGATTCGAGATACTGAAAGCTCGTGCTAGGATGCTGCGAGAAGGTGAAATTAAATTTTTTTTCAAATTGCCCCGCTTGGATACGACAGTTTAAAGGAACTTCCAACTTTTTTCTTTATTTTTAAACCTGATCCCGCAGTCGATACGATAATTCGATGTACGAGTCTTTATTTGATTTTACGTCATTTGGAGTGAGGCTGGAACGACGGATGGGGATGAATTCGCGAGTGACGTGTCTACACGGTAAATGGATAGGGGTGTTGGCTTGGCATCGAGGGATAAAGAATGGTCGCCGTGTAAATAGTCAGCTATTATGGAATAGATTAGGGTAGCTCCCCCACCACCTATCTCCCTATCTTCTACTGGGATGACTACGTCATGGGGATGTTAACCAGACAGGGAAAACTGGGCCGAACATTGAGGCTGTATTGCTTTTTTTTTATTTTTTTATTTTTTTCACGTTCATTGCTGTTTCTCATTATACCCTTTTATCCTGTCCCGCAACTGTTTCGATTTCTGTTTCGAAATATCGCTGGCTCATTGATCTTTGAATTATAGAATAAATTGATTGGATCGGACACTAATTTTTTTTTTTATATATACATACGAATGCCGTAGAAATTATGACGTCATTCGATGGCCTTGGATTTAAAAAAAAATTTCCTAATATTCAAATTCACTTTATTAACCTCATCTTTGTTCAGTAATCATAATTAAAATTTATATATCACGTTTGATTGTATGTCATGCGATATTTCATCTGGCAGATTTTCGGAAAAATCAAGATTTTCATGAAAATAAATTTTCAATCGACAACCCTTGTTCTATCTATAAATACTCTTAACGCCCGAGTGATATTTATTTTCTGGTCCAACTTCATTTTAGTCAGCCTCCAGTTTTCTTCATGTTATGTCAAATCCGGTCATATCCCCTTTTCTTTTTCCCCTTTCTGGCTTTTTCCCCCTTCTGGACCAGCCTACCCCTCGCCCCTCTCTCGGTACACCCCGTGCACTCATTCAATTGCTTATGCCACGTCACGCGTCTTGCCAAGTTATCGAATAAACGTAATCAGCGACCAACTCGATTACTTGTACAGTAATCCTTTTCGCAGTTAGGCTGCTGACGTTGATAGATGACAAAGAAATTGCACTAAGCTTGAATAACTAGGCTGACTAAAATTTGGACGTTTGACATTCCCGCTGGTTGATTATGGAAATTAAAGACAATAACTTGGTCGTGATTTGTTTTTGCGAAGAATAATAAATTTTATTGCACTTGTTTATGTATCGTTTATATATAGGTATGTATAGACGATATGTATATACGATAACGTATCTGTTGGTAAAGCAGTGAGGAAGATGTGTGCAGTATGTACGTACAGGTGCTGAACGAACAGAATCACGAGGGGATGAAATGAGCTCAGGGGATCCTTTTTTCATTTAATCACCCCCCTTACGTATAATCCCCGAAAAGCTCTGACCAGTAATTAATTTTTCATTTTTCATCAAGTTCCGATGAATTTCATCAGATTACCGCTGTCTGTCTCCGTAAGACAGGGGTAAAAACTTACCCAATTTAAGTGTCATCCTACAGGTTGAAGCTTCCCTTAGTCCTTTAATTGCCAGTCGATACATCCACCTATCTCTTTTTCGCCTCTCGTTCGCACCACACTTAGATCCTTGTACTAAAGTTTTCTATCGATTCAAGAATCTGTAAGTATTCGGAAGCTTAGGTTACCGATTTTCCCGTCTGGAATGGCGCTGCGGTAAGTGCCCCTTATAGTACCGAGAACGGCCGCCAGATAGCGCTGGTATCGATTCTCCTTTACGACGCTGGTTTTTATTGGTCAATAAAAGGACTTTGGTCCTTCAAGTTGCTCGAGTTGAATCAGCAAAGTCCTGGTGCAACTTCCATTATCCGTTTTCGATAAAGGAGCCTCTTATTACACTATCGCTACTATCGGAATACTGGTAGCGCCATAAACTTCTTCGTCTCGCCGGTCCTTGGACATCTTGACCGCGATAACGGTACTTGAGTCCCTTTGTCACTTGCATCAGGAAACTTTGTTATCATTAACTCGAAACGATATTATATTATTTTACTTGTACTTTGTCGCTCTGCACTTTTATTTCTGTCTTTGAGAACACTTATAAGTGAGCGCCATGAAAGTTTATTTCACGTTGGCTCCTCTTGGCCTTTGCCTCATTTTCCACGTAATTCTCGGCTCTGTATGCCGTATGGTTTACTATGGCAACGTATTCCTTACTTGGTACTGCTATCGCGTCTTGAAATCTTGGAATATCCTTTTCGAATATGGCGCAGTAACACGAGCGCTATTTCATTTTTCTATCAAGAGTCTTAAAGGGGTATGGAAAATGACTTCCTTCAAGCTCGATTGAACTACAGTGAAAGGAATGTCGGTAGTTCGGGTATTTTAAAAATAGCCAGTGCCGACGGAAACGAGGAAATTCGGTATCGGACGCGAATAAATTTAATTTAGGTTCCGAAAAGGAAATTATTTAAAAAGCATAGCAATGATAATTTTTTTATTTATTTTTTGAAAATTTTTATATAGTTAAGACAGACGCGTAATTCTACATGCTGTAGAACGGCAGACGCGAGAGACAGCTAAAAGCGTCCTTAATGAGAGATTTATGGCTTTAGCGAAGAAGAACAGCGAACATGAAAACGAATGATATGGTGAATCTAAAGGGTGACGGGTAGCGTGCAAAGTTGATCGGCTTAAGGGATCTCTGTGTATTGTACACGTGACTAATTAATCATCGAACCTTTCAGACTTTGAAAAATTATGCAGGAGTATCAACGCGGACCTTTTTATCTCGAGTATTTATTACCTTTAAATCGAGTCCTCAATCAGCCTCTAACTATTCCGAAGGACCGTAATCAGTCTCAAAAGCTCATATCTTCCTGACGCAACCCCTCCAAGTGCATAATTTTGGAAACTAAAAAAAAAATGGAATTCCTATAAATAAAGATTTTTCATTATCAAATTTCAGAATGGACCATGATAAGACAAGGAGCATCGTAGAGTCATCGTCACCGTCTTCGTCGTCGTTGCGGACGTCGTCGTCGTCCGTCAGCCGTGCATTGAGAACGCGACAGGCAGAAGAGGAATTGGAAAATTGTAAAAAGTCCCGGAGGATCGTCGGTGCGCGGGGTGGGAGGGTGGCGATGCGATGAGCCCGGCGAACGACGGGCAGGCCGTCACCCGACACCCCCAATTACGAATCGGCATCGCGCTGCGTCCCGACGCGAGGCGTCCATCAAAACTGAGCTGTTCGCCAGTCACAAGTCTCCGCAGGCCATGGACCTCGATAGGAGAAACGGCACTGGCAATAGCGACATCAACTGCACGAACATTTACTTCGTTGTTGGCGACAGAATTGAAATCGCCAGCTTCTGTCCGGACCAAGTGACTAATAAGGAACTTAAAGGTGGGTATTCATTAATTTATTAAAATCAATCGATAAATATCAAGCATCTTTTTTTTT
Organism: Cephus cinctus; assembly: GCF_000341935.2. Taxonomy (NCBI): domain Eukaryota; kingdom Metazoa; phylum Arthropoda; class Insecta; order Hymenoptera; family Cephidae; genus Cephus; species Cephus cinctus. The sequence goes on from NW_014333318.1 coordinate 564,856, forward strand.
ATTTCATTTATCCAATCCTTACTTAAAATCCATGCACGGGCTACGTGCACCTATTGATTTTTCGACCTATGAAAAGTCTCCAAGTATTGTCGCTTGTGGCGGGAAATTTGAAAATTTCTCAAACTCATCTTCTTCCTAGTATCCATAAGCCTGACATCGGGCTTGCGGTTTAAAAGTGGCGAACGGAGTTCCAACGTGGTAAATACTAGCTGGTTGTTAGAACCGATTAGGTCCCGCTACTAATTTCGATGGCGAAGCAATTTCGTTAGAAGTTCTCTTGGAGATGGGAGAGTCTATAACCACTACCGAAATTATGTTTACCATCGCTTCACCTTCAAACGCGGCCTATCAGTAGGGTTGGTCTGGTATCGTCTGTCTCTCTCTCTCTCCCTCTCTCTCGCTCCTCTAGTCTGTCTCTAGTCTCATCTCCCGATCCTGCTCCCCAAACTTTCATCCGATCACATCTCAACTTCAGACTCGAAATTTCTCATTAAGTTACTTGATTACATTTTTCTTTTTTTTTTTTTTTTTTTAAAAAACGACCCTGTCTTATTTCTACGGCAAAATAATATTTTGCTAAAATTTTTCTGAATTAGGTAAATTGAATTTTCATACACCTAATATTTATCAATTATAAATTATTATCGATCTAATTTTCTGTGACAGAAACAACGCACTGTTTCAGTTTCCTAAATTGACAGCCACGGAGATCGATCAATCGTGATCGATCTTCCGCCGCAGATATCAATTAATCTGTTTCCTACCGCCCCCACCTCTTCCCCATCCTCAAAACCACCCACGTGACAGACAATTCGCAGGAAATTACGAAACCAACGCTGAGTTCCGGTAAGCTTCGGGGCTTCCTCGAGAATTAAACCCCCCGTAATTTTCTCGAGTATGTCCTTCTTCTCCAGTTAGGTAAAAAGCTTTTTAGCGAGGCTTTTCTTGGCAAGTTACTTTTATTTTTTCTTAGACTTCGAAAACAGCCGACGAACGTGCTCCGTTGCTAGGGCAAAGATAATTCACAAGATGCAGAATAGAAGGCGATCAAATAATGTATTGTAAGGAATGAAGAACAAAAAAATTTTCTAAACCCCACGAAAGCCTTTTCTTTACGAGCTTACAATTTATTTCACTTTGACTCAGAATAAACTCTCTTACCATTGTTGTACCAAGCAAACAAAAGCTTCGCTTTGATCGTGAGTGAAGTACCTTTTGGCTCCATGTTGAAAAAACTACCCTTTACTTTAATCTTTTACACTGTACTCTCTCTCTCTCTCTCTCTCTCTCTCTCTCTCTCTCTCTCTCTCCCCCCCCCCTCTCTCATCTTACGTGCAGATTGTACATGCACGTTGAAAAATTGGCCACAGCCTCCCTCAGGGTCGTGTTCAAATACAAATTATTCATATTGGCCAAGCATCCTTGAATTCTCCACCTCGAGTACTCTTCTGCCCAACTAGAAACTCCGAGTATCCACTTCGGTGCCTCAGAGGTAGTTGCTAAATTTTCATCGTTTACAGGGTAAAGTTAAATAGGCTAAAATGCACGTGATATTGTTCATCTTGGCTCTCGAGTAACGTAGTACGCGCCATAGGGGAACCAAGGACAATAGTTATTACGGCTGAGTCTGTTGTATCAATTTTTAATGGTAGTAACGGGAGCGTGGGAGTAAAAATAAAAGGAGATTAATTAAGATAGCTCCCATAAAAAGCAACGAGTTACGGTTTACCAGGACCGCGAATAGAATTCCAGGTAGAATTTACGGTGCAACTTTACGCTTTCTATTCGAGTATCCGCACGTGAGTCAGTCGTTGCGTCTAGACGTCATTTGCAAACGGCCGCGTTTGTTAAACCAACCGCCTAGGTATATAACAGTACGAAGGATACTTACGTACGTAGATATACGTATGCACGTATCGATTTGACGTGCAAACAACGGCTTCCCATAAATTCCGAGAGCATTCCGGAGTGTCCTCCCCTCGGCCTCCCTCAACGCGAACATTTACTTTTTACGCGAAAAACCAACGTACAAAGAGATCGTCATAAGAAATTCGATTTTTATTCGTCAAAACTCTTCGCGATACTTCCAAGGCTCCGAGAGACCCTTATTAATACGAGCTGTTGATTGGACAGGGGAAGATTAGCGGCTACTCAAAGCAATTAGTGACGCAAGATCCAGATTCTCAGTTGCCAATTAATAAAACAATTAAGCGAGGCGTCGGAGCGTCTCAAAGTCAATTTCAGTGAATGGGAAAGAGACAGACAGAGGGGGTTTGGGAGACGCAGCAAGAGAGAGACGGCGCAACTTCCATAGCTTCGACTTTCTCCCTTTATATTTTTTTCTTTTCTCTCACTCGATTCTCTTACGACGACAGCGCCGACTCATCCAGAGCAATAAGTATTGGGGAAACATTGAAACGCAGCTAGGTGCCCGATTGCTTGACTGTTTTTATTTGTTTACTCGATCCTATCGCCGTGAGATGTTTATCAGGAGCGTCTCCGTCGGTGCGACGGAGTAACTTCCGAAGGTGTCAGGGCCGGGATCCCGTGGGTTCCGTAGGTTCCGTAGGTGAGTCTGAGTGGTCAGAATGAAATGGGGTGAAGAAGTGCCGGGACGCCCCGGGGTGTTGTTGAGTGACGCTCGTTTAATTAGACGCCTGGAAGAAAAGCCTTCGAGTCAGCACGTGCGTGCACCCCTGGATGCAGGCGTCGACGTCATCCTGGCCTTCCAGCTGTTACTCTCCCAGTCCTCTCTGTCACTCTTCTTCGCCTTGGAAGCTCACGGTCGAAAGTCACGCGTAAAGCGAGAACGGTGGGGAATGAATGTCTGTTGGGAAAAAAAATTTTTTTTTAAATAAAACTAAAATTTTTCAAAAAAGCTTACTAACCCTTTCAGTGGATTTTGGTGATGGTGATTTTTTTTTTATATTGGTCCCTCGTACGCTTCCAGCGGACAAGGTTCTGAACTCCAAGTGTTCAAAAAGACCGGGGCCCCCTCCCTCCGGTATCTCCCGTTCCAATGATATTGGCCTCAACAAAATAATGAATAAATTGAGCAGGCCACAATAAAAAATATAATCGTGGACCGTACATCCATGATTCACGTTTCATTATCCTATTAGAGCCAATGGAGATGGCAGGAGAAGATAGCCCTGGGCTCTTCCCTTCCCTCCTACGGCCCTGATCCAGGACCGATCCAGCGCCGATCTACCTCCCGATCCATCTGCTTGTTTTGCTTGCTCAGCCAGATTGACCTTTGCCCCCTGTCACTACTCCGGCACTCACTGCCCAGTATCATCCGTGGCACCAAGAGTCGCTCTCCGTCCACGGAGCAAGAAGCCTGTCGCGTGTTAAGTAGTCGTGGCTCGTCGCGAGCGGTCGGAGACACCATTATTATACGGCCCTGCCGCACTACGGGGACTTGGCATTAATCGAGCAGTAATTGCCGCGCGTGCCCTCGGCCTGGTAGACTCTAACCGTAGACAACCCGATGCCACTCTACCTTAATTACCGTAATTTCATTCGATTCGTTTCGTACTCCTCTGGTTCCGTTTTCATATCGCGGCGAGATCGTGCGCGCGTTTCAAGAGCCTCGTAAATACGGACGGTGCTTAAGACGCTCACCGACGACTCTGGAACCACTCCTAGTCGTAGAATCAATTAGAGCAGTTGACTCGGTAAATGCTGCATGACTTCTTCAACGGACGTTTGCTCACATTTTCTTAACCAGTTACGATTTCCAACCCTCCTCGGTCGGCCTCGTCTCGTGCACATTTTTCTGCCCGCACTTTTGACTTTTACAACCCTCGACTGACGTACGTACGGATATAGGCAAATCGTTCCTTGCTGATCCTGCCGCAGTTTTACGTCCTGGATTTACATCCTTTTATTCTCTGGCTATACGAGTACGAATTTTTTTTTATAGAAAGTCGTGGTACGACTGCTTCCTCGGATTTGAAATATAATGTCGCCGTCGGTGAGTAGGTCATTCCCTTTTTTATGAACAGCAATTCCATTACGTATACTTTTTTTTTTTTCTATTAAAATCATACCGTGCCCTGCCGGTATTGTTTTGGGTATTTTCACGTAGAATCTTATTACAACAAAAATTTTTTTCGTTTCCTCCTTTTTTTTATCCATCCTTCGGGACGTGGTGACGATATGTGGAATCGTATTTTTTAAAATTTCCCTCTGGTCTTTTTTTTTTTTTTTTCACGAAAGTCAAAGAAACGCTTGCAGATCGGTCAACGTCCTATGGGAATATATTGTAACAAGCACTATAGGTCTACGCTGTTGCGCTTACGAGGTGTTTGACAGAATAATTCGAATTCCGTGGCACGTGTCTGTCTGCTTCTACGACGGATGAAAATCGTGCATATAAATGCGCCTTTATCGACGGTGGCCAAGTGCGTGCTGCGTTTCAGAGATAGCTAAGCAATTTTCGTTAAACTCGTATATAATAAGTCTTGTATGGAAATTTGGCGAGGACTGCGCGTGCGCTGAATCTTGTATGTCGAATGGTTGAATGAATAAAGGATATAGACGCTGCTCTTTTCGCTTGCAGCTCAGCTGATGCTGTTCTCTCTCTCTCTCTCTCACAGTCTTATCGTAAACGTTCCTTTCTCCGGATATTACACCGAGTCGACTACCCACGCGCATCATTCGCCATTATGAATTTCCTTGAACTTAACCTCACGTGTGTGAGGATCGTGCAACCGTTTACTTCCTTGCACAAATTTATCCTGTTCGTTGCGCCGACTGGCAGCTTCGAGTAAAAAGAATGCACGGTGCGGATACCTGTAGACTTTGCATAAGGATTTACGTATTTTTCACGCGAAAAATATATTCCAAGGAAAAAAAGAGAAAAACGAATTATCGAGCAGGGGCAAATTTTTGAAATCGTGTTACGGATTCTATAATTTTGATAAACGTTAATTTTATCTTTCTGTTATCTCTTGACAAATTTTATTCCAGGCACTGCTATGCTTTTGCAAAATTAGCCCGACCCCCTCGCGTACGTCGTGTAATCAGACGCCATGAATGAGACTCTTCAAGTCTTTTTGTATTCCAAACTTAACGGCAACGTAGCAGCATCGTCCCCTCTTTTCAGGGTTTTCCCAATTAATTAAATTCATAGTTAGGTTAGGTTAGGTGAAAACCTTTGAAAAATCGTTTCCTCCGAGAAATTTGATATTTTCGTCTCGACTAAGACGAAATCATTATACCAAATAAAGGGGGTATTCACGGCCCTGCTAATGGTATATATATCTTACTCGAAGAAAAATTTCAAATTTACTTTGCTTTTTTATTCCTAATTCTTTTTTTTTATAAAATCGACAAAAATCGGTCCTATCGGATCCTGAAAGTATTGGCTCACTTATATATTTTTGTATAAAGTCTGAAATTCCACAGATGTACCTAGTCGGTAAAACAGTTTTTCGTTGAACGACTTAAACGAAATTATTTGAAGAACCGTACTGAAGCTACGTGTATGACCATATACGAATGAGGTACTGGCAGACTCCGGAGATTGGCTGACTGGCAGACTGGCGGCTCAGGCCGGTTGCCGCGTAAACAAGCATTTTTACCAGGATTCTCCTTTTTTCGTGTTTGGCTAGTACCTACTCGCTATTACGCCGCTCGTAACTCTCGGACGCCTCGGACAGCCAAGTCGGGTTGTAACTTGGGGTTACTAACGCATAACAGACAACATATAGGTATACATACAATATACCTACATGGTAACTCGCGCGAGATCTACTCGCTCTCCTCTCCTCAGCTCTCTTATACTCGGTGATCCATCATCAAAGATGAGTCTCTTCCCCTCTCTTCCCCATCTCGATCACCCATCAGTATCCTTCCATTAGACTCAGAGCCAAGTGCGGTTATTACTGAAATTAATGAGACGAGACACCGGATATTCGAGTGGCGGCCATGTTTTTTTTTATTCGGATCTATAAAGCACAGCAGTGGAAGCAGCTTCTTTCTAATTGGTCTTCGATACAAATTTTCAAAAAACGACGAATTTCCGAATCGAGGTGTAAATTCGGCATTTTTCGTAAACCATAAAACCTGGACAGCAAAAATTTTAACGAAATTTTATTTTTGCTCTAAATTTTGTATGCAGACTTTCGCCGGAGTTTTCCCTTTTTTTTTTTTTGCAAATTGCATAAGGCACTCTTTCTTGTTTCATGCAGATGTACTAAAAAATACTTTCTATTACTATATATCGTTAGTGCGCTTTGTTAACTTCGCCTGGTTACCATTAAGCGGGCTTGTGTAATTGTAATTTAATTAATACATACTCCTATTCACAAGACCGTACGCCTGCATCTACCCGTAATTACGTAATACGTATGCATTTGCGTTTGCGCAATGTATTGTATTGTATATATATATATATATAACGTAACGGGGCTTTTTTGAACGACACCCAGCTATATAGTGCGCAGAGTATATATGTATATAGGGTAGCGCCGAAAATGCGACATTAATTAATAAAGTTGCCGCGTCACGGTTAATTACCTACGGCGTCCTTAATTATAATTAATTCGCCTAATTTTATTTATGACCCTGATACGCCATCCTCGTATCCTCAGGGTTATTCAATTTTCACGAATTCATCCCGGCGATGCTTATCTTCCGCCTCGTCGTCCTTCGTATCCCATCTACATGCGTATCGCCGCGTCTCGAAAACGATAAACCCCAATTTACGTCCCCACGTGTATTTTCATGTGTCGAAAATAGAATGTCATTTCCATGCTCCGTCTGCCCTATTCAATTTGCCTGGATTTTATGCAAAGCTCTTTCGCGTCCCCTTTCTTAGCGAGACTGTACTTTGTTATATTATTATTATCGGGAATATATATCCACGTACGGTCGCACTCGCAATTCGCGAATTCTCACCGAAAAGCAAATTTAGAAGTTTTTATCGTTCGTCTGCGACCCTATTTTTCTACTACTAGTGATTTGTCATTCTACGCTTGTGCGACATTCGGATAAACGGTGGGCGCATGGGAGTCGTATGAATTTCGTTGAAGACTCGCCATAAATCTTCCGTTCGTCGAGTACAACGTTTGATATGGTATTAAAAAAAATTTTACTACCAAATTCGAATTTATCTTGTGAAACGAATTATTCTCATGGACTATAATACCTTCTAGCGTCGTATCAGCATCGAACGAGATTTTAATATTTTCCTGTACATTTTTTATGACTTCCTTTCAAGAGTCAACGATTCGATGACTCTTGTGAAATCGATTCGGTGTCGAGAGTTTCGTAAAGGTTGGTTCACACGAAATTCATATATATTAATTTCCGACTGAAATTCTTCTTGGCGAGTTATTATCAAAAGAAGCGTCCTCGTTGAACGAGTCCGTTATTTCCGGGTGAAAAGTAACGAACTTGCTGAGAAAGGAGAGGCGTTCGCTTTGAATGAAATTTTTTTATTTTATTTTTTTTATAATAATTAAATGATTCCTTAAAGGTGGAGAAAAGGGAAAAATTCGGGAGCAAGAGAGAGATAAAAATTTGTAAATGATCCCTTGATATAAAGAGTGTCACTTTTAATAAACCATTTTTCATCGTCATTCCCAGACGCTCGTTTTCACTAACCGGAAGTCAGCGCCACCGGTGACCACTCTTTAAACTGGCCTTCGCGTCCGATCGATTATTTGCTAAATGCCTCTCGGCCAACTGGTCCTCCATCTTCACCCCTTGGAAGAGTCTGCGAGCCACCTCTCCGACTCCACTCAAGAATCCATCCCTCTTCTTTGGTCTCTATCTATCATCTTTCCGCCTGACTCGAGGGTTGGACTGTTTTTTTTTTCTTCGTACCGGAAATGACCAATCGATCCTCCAGGTCTCCCCGTGAGCTTGCACCGAGTCTCAGGTCTCTTTTGCTACACTACCATCCCTCTTCCACTCTCTCCTATCCCTTTGCTCCCTTGAGATTGAAGTTGAAAAGTCTGGACCTCGACGAGGCTCAGGATCCACTGATTACAGGATCGCAGCATCCCTCTTGAATCTTATTATCTTTTATTTGGCAGAACTCTTCAGAAGCGCAGCAGAGGCTGGTCCTCTGGATATCCTGAAGCTTCACGACGGAGACAAACTTCTTAACATTTCGCCGTATCTACCGGCGAACACACCAGACACGGCCTACGTACTCCAGGTAAGTCCTGGCCGTTACCGATAACGCATTAACGTTCCTAAAGTTGAGTAAATCGATCGAGATAAAAAGAAAGAGATAAAAATATCCTTACGTCAACAGGTTGTTGGAGTACATCCCGCAACTTCCGGTATGATCGAGGCTGACCTGTTACGCGCTCTGGAGAGGCGAGTCGCCGTTCTAGAGAGAGACCTGCGAGATCATCAGGAAGCTGCATCCACAGCACCGTCTTTGGCTCTTCGTGAACTCAAGAGACAAGTGAACGACTTCAAGAACAAACTCGAGACAACCGAACACCTCAGTTGGCTAGGTAATTGGTCCTGCCACTTGTCGTTTAATGAAAATGAAAATTAACGAACGAAAGGATTATTTAGGAAAATAACATTTAAGGAATCGTAGGTTTTTTTTTTCAAGAACAGCGCTGTACCACGAATATTATATATAACAAATATTCTATTTAAGTAAACCCGGTACAGAGCTAAAGCAGTTTCAAATCCTCGCATTCGCAGAGCTTCCTTCTGTACTTTGTATTTTCTTTATCGAATCGTCAAAGTCGCCTCACTCCCGAGCAACCGAAAGAATCTGAAACGCAAGGCCGACCTTAAGGCTCCTTTCTAAGCTCCGATGCATTTTACAAATATCTACAAAGTGGCACAGTGTCGACTTTCCTTGAAAACTTTCAATCGAATCTTTAAGCTCAAGAAATATACAGTTCGACATCGAGACGCCAGACGCCCTTCTTGTATTTGCACGCCAATCGAGTCAGAGCGGCGTCGCGACGCGGCATGCGTCTCGACGTGCAATTTAACATAAACATATTTGCCTCTGGCGATTTTTCGTCGCTTTACAAAGGTACCACGTGGATTTGACATTTTCGCACTTCTTCTCTCTCTCCCACGCGCATCTTTGGTTAAGTGTTTCCAAGGTAACAGGAACGTTAAAGGGGCATTAAGAAAGGAGAGAACGTTAAGGATGAAGGTTCAGGGAAGGCCCGTAGCGGCGCTGCGATCGGATCCCGTACGAATCCCAACTCGCTTGAATTAAACCAAAAGTGGACAAACAGTGAGGCTCCCGTGAGCCTCTGCGATTTTTTTGGACCATCCCTTGAGGTCGATTCGACGGGAATGACGGATATACGAGAGGATAAACAGCACCGAGCGGAATCCGTTTGCGGCCGAATAAATATTTGTCCGAGCAAAAACCGTCGCGCTATTCCTATCTTCGAGTTCAACCTAACCTAACCTAGCCAAACGTTACGCGACGGAGGACGAGCACTGAGACCACGAGGGTGGCTGAGGTAGGGTTGGGTTGGAAAGCGTCTCAAATCCTGATGAAACGAACACATTTGTATTTTTTTCTTTTCTTATATTTTTCCTGATGGCGTATAGGGGGAAGCACTGTGAATTGAGCTTTTTCAAGTACTGACGTTTCACGTTCAAAAGTACCCTGGATTCGAGGATTTCTGCTGTAGCGAAAGAGGGTTGATTCTGAAAGACGTCAGACGTCAGTATCGTCTGTAATCTTGCGTGTTGCGAAACGACTATGGGGCGTCGCGACGTTTCTGATTTTACGAGCGACCCGTTTACGAGAATCGTCGCTTTTTTTTCATATAAATTTATATATTTTTTTCCTTCTTTTTTTTTTTGTAGGATTCTACAAACAACTTCCGGCACCCATCTCCTCCGAGGCTTGTCGGAGGCTGCAGTATCGGCGAAAAAGCGACAGCGTGAAGCGCAAAGTGCGCGAGAAGTTTCTCAGCATCTGGTGAGTTTCTGGGAAACGAAAGATTTTCGTATTGGCTATCATTAATATTTCTTTGGGATTGCGGCATATGTGCACTTGTGTTATCTCTATTGGATATACTATTTTTTTTATCTAATTCACCAAAGGCACTGTACTGCCTGAAATACTTTCTATGCGAAGCGTATGTTTCATATCTCATATAGTATTCTTCGTGACGTCATGGACCATCTTGAAATTACAAATATTTTCAATTAAATTTGTCAATGCGCATAAAAAAAAGGAATTATCACGGAAATCCTACGAGATAATCAACGTCCAGAAATTCGTAAGGATCGAAATAGACGCGTGGTGAAATTCAGCGTGGAAATTCCAGGGATGGGCTATTTCCAGTGACATTGACGTTGGTCAGGTTCGAGACGTCGGCGTCCTCGGGTCTGTCGACGTCGGATGCTACGCAGTGCCTATTTTTAATAGGCACTTTTAGCTTCGTTAAACGTCCCAATGACGTCTTTTTCCTTTTTCGATTCCTGAGAGGCTCAACGTCAAACGAGTGAATTTGCATGGAAGTCATAAACCAATTTTTCGTTTCAAAACCGAGTAAGTAAATATATTCTGGTTAAAAAATTGAGGAGTTCCTTCGGTAAAGTCCAATTTATTTTTTTACCTTGTTTACATTTTTATTGGTTTCTCCGTCTCTTTTTTTTTTATTTTTTTAAGCCCATAGACGAAGGTTTCCTCGATGAATTATTCAAAATTCCCATGTTAAACGTCACTCAAAATTTCGTAACAAGACGGTTACTCGCAAATTCGCGATTTACACTGATTTTCATATTATCTCGGACTTTTGTTATCTGCGCGAAAGCGTCGAACAAACAATATTCGAACAATATTCGTCCGTAGAATATTCGAATCCAAAGTATTTGACAATAAGAGTCACAGCTTCATGAATCAGCGAATATTTTAGACCTAAAGGTACGGAGAATTTCGAGAATCCAAAAAACTATATCGACCGTGAAAAAGATATTCAAAAGGTAAAGTCGAAAGTCGAGTGATAAATGTGACTTAAAATTTTATTAGAAAAAAAAAAAACCTAAAATAAAACTCAAAGCTGCAAGACGTAAGGAACGCACTATAGAACTTCCATGTACGCTCGGACTCGACTCTTTTTAAGCGATCCAAGTATATTAATGCAGAAGGCTTTGGGTCCCACTGAATATTTCATGCTACGTTAAAACAATATTCCTGCCTTCCGCGGCGCGCGTTACGCCTAAATGCAAATGGTGCGCAATCGCGCGCGTGCATACCGATCCTCGAAGCTTCTACCAAGAAGATACTGCACTGCCCTGGGGAATAGATGGCTCGGTAGACGTCATTTTCACCTCAATCGTCTCGAGCATCTCGACGCCTGGCGTCGTCGCCGTCCCTGAGATTGATCCTACTTGGATTTGACGCGACACGCACTCCTACGCGTGTACACGTTGCTTCCTGCCATTATGGATTTTCTTGCTTAATATAAAATCTAATAAAGCCCTAGAGACTTAATAGAGCCTGGGAGATTGTCGTATAAAGTAAATTGATGAGAATGAGATTTCTACACGAGTTTAATATTATTTATTAATTTACTTCGCGCCTCGATCTACGCTCAAGCCGTTTACGAGTTTTATTGGAATTTGCATTTTCATTTGAAACCTGATGTATTTGAAAGGTCGAAGGATGGGGAAAGTCAAAAGTCAAAATTGATGGATAAATTAGTAGGAATTTATTTATCGTATATATACATATTGATATTGATTAAATTCGATGCTGTTCGATTTTATTGAAAATCTTTTAAAAAAAGAAAAAAACGTATTCGCCAATCAATATTTGCTTTCGGACAAGAATTACAGGGTGAACTGGTGAATCTGTTGTTAATCCTTTAGATCCTTCCTCTGAGTATATTTCTCTCTGTGACGTCATCTTGTCATAAATTTTCAATAGTATTGTCACGATCGTGATAAGCGTGGGTGACGACCTTTCATACAAACTACACACATAATATTATAATATTATATCCGCTTAAAATATTATCCTTAGCTTTTTTCTTTCCTTTTTGGAGAAAGTCTTTCACTCGGTTTTCATGTTCCCTGCTTTCTACTCGATAAGTCTCGACCTCAGGACGGAAAAGAGGATTTTGCGTTATCAAGGGACTCTGTGAATAAACCTTGTACGAGTCTTTGCAGCCCTTGGTGCCTTTCACCCCTGTTTCTCAGACGTCTGTCAAATACCTCTCCGTAATTGGTAATTAATGCATACAGTAATATGTCAAGAATACAATTTGAGAAATTTTTAAAGCTTCGAATTGTGACGTTGACTTATTGTTACGTTTTTGAAATTTGAATAATATTCATGGATAGAGTTACTTCAGTGTTGGAAAGTCGGCAATGGAGACAAAGTGCGGAATCTTCGCGTGTCTTAAAATAGCGGAGACTTGCATTCGCAATTTGCAATTTGTAATCCGCGCTACGTCTTAGTAAGTCTATTTTAAATTTATACTGTCAGATATTTACGAACTTCCTCGAACCGTGAATATTTTATGCGATATTATTTCTTACCCGTTAGAATAATTATTGCGGATTTTGAATATCTCTCGAAAGGACTTGCGATTTTTCTTATTGATATATCTACGTGGAATTTCCTAGGTCTGAACGTACGACTGTCATTTATTATCTGTAGTCGCTTTCGTCGTTCGCAGGTAAAAGCAGTTTCAGCTAGATTAGTCGTTCCCGAGTCTTCTTTCTTTTTTTGTAATCGATCGTTTCGACGGAATAATTAACAAAGTTTTAATTAAAACCGATTGCCATGCAGTCTGTCACTACAGTAGTATAATATGGGGGGTTCTGGACACAGATTCCTGCAACGACATTTACCGACACTTCGAAAGCCTTCGATGAGACACGTTACGAGGATCGCAGATTCCACGAATCGAGGGCTGATACTAGGAATTTGATACATTCTAGAAGCTTCTAGAACCTTCGACGGTTCTTGTCCGTGCTAAATCGCGCATGATCACTCTCAGAGTCGAGAGTTCTCTCGCACGACGTCTTGTCGATATATAACTTAGGATAGTAACGTCGTGATAAGACATTTCTTTCTGAAATAAAAAATAATCTAGGAAAGAGGTACAGTCGGAAATAATAATACAAATCGAGAGAAGGTAAAAGAAAAATGACGAAGAAAGGAACAAGGAACGAAGTTTTATTTGCAAAATTCATGTCGACCCCTATTTCGTTCAATTCGATCTGATTCGATTGATAAGAAAATTTAGAAATTCAAAGAAAGTTAGTCACTGGAAGTTACAAGATATCTTAACGATTACCCGAATGATCTAAAAATGACAATAAATATATTCTCTATACGCGTTTTATTGCCAATATTGACAATCTACTTCATCTAATCCCTGGTCGTTACCATAAAAAAAATGTCTCCCTCAGTCAATTCCTCCTTCCCTCACGACACTTTAATAACGATTTTCCCAGTAAATCATCCCCTCGTCATATCCCAGCAAACGATAACCCAAGCCTCATATTCGCCCTTTTATCCAACTAATAAGCTGCAAGCTTCCAACTCAGCCGGACAACCACCATCCATTCAGACAAATCCACACCCAGTTGTTCACCTCGCGCAAAACTACATATCTCTAGGAAACGATTCCAGGACGAGTTTCCAGGTATACAGAGGAGCCAGGATTTGCGCTCTTATTCGATTAAACGAAAACCCAGTGGGATTTGCCGGGATGAGATCCACGCAAATTGAATAAAAGCAAATGGACCAGCTCTACGTGATTTCATGCTGGGGTCAAAAAGGGCTTCCAGGATTTAACTATTCTTTCCCCTTTCACGTTCTTTACTTAAGAAAAACAGAAAATAAAAAGCAACCTTGACTCACGACTCACAGGAACATCCAGTTTGATACCTGAAGAAGTATCGTTCCAGGCGTTGAGCAGAGACTGGAATAGCGAAGAAGCAAAAGTGAGTGGGCGAGAGAAAAGTTAGTGGAACGCTCTCTAGAGCCCCCGTGCAATTTTGCGAAAATTCGCGAAAAGCAGCAAACTCACTCGAGCGATAAACGTTACTGGGCAAGTGCCCCATTGTATCGTACGCTTATCTTTGTTCCACTTCGTCCCTCTCACTCTCACACGCACTCCCATACCCTACCTCGTGCACTTACTTCCTCACGGCCGTTTCTTTATCCCCCCAGTAACACCCCCTTTCTCACCTCCTGCCAGTAGTGCAATCTCCTACCGTTGGCTGCGTCATTTCCTAACTGTCACTCATACGAGTCCTCGATTTGCAAGTCTCGTGAGCCTTATGCATTTTACAGTTTTCCAATAACGGGAAATTCAAGCCCGACAGAGACACGCAGATTCATCTTTGTGATCTGCATGAAAGGATCGGGTGGAGGGGAGGGTCCATTAATATATATTAACGATTTTCGAAATTACGTGTCCGATATGAACTTTCGATATATCGATGACGCTGCCTCGAGAGAGTCTATCGATTACTTCTTGAATTATTACGTAATCTGACGTGTATATATATATATATATAATATTTCTTAAGCTATTCTCAATTCCCCGCCTTTATTTCTCATTCGCTCAACCCCCATTATTCCTCTTGTTACGGAAAATTACCGGGAGCCAAGGAAAAATATATTCTCTCCGTTTTGTAATTCAGCCGTCCGACGTAACTGTGTGCCGAGCATGTATCTTTATGAATGTCAGTATAAACTTGAAGATCGGCGCGGTACGCATATTAAGAACTACATCTGCGCACTGGTAAGACACACAGCGCGGGGGCGGATGAGCTGTCGGAATTTTTTATAGAAATCTTATTTCCCTGCGAAAACTTCATCGTTATTATAAAAATCAATCTCTCTTAAGTTTATCTTCGTTAGATGCATACGACCGTAGCTTACAGACGTAAACCGATATATCGAGCCCCAGAAAAACACGAGAGAGTTAACGCGCCGAAGAATATCTCTTGAACTTTTCTTTGATGCGATCTCGCAGTGAACTTGCCAAGAGAAACAAGAGCTCGTAGCAGCGGCTCCGTTAGGTTTACGTTGGGAAAGGAAAGATAAGAGAAAGAAGAGGCAAAGTAACACGATGGTAAAATTTGTTTACAGTCACGGGAAGACGAAGAAAAAAAAAAAAAAAAAAGAGAAGTAAAGAGAAGGATCCTGTGATCCCGAAGGGATGCTGCGCGAGGAAGCAATGAATTTTAGAGAAGAGAAGCTAGTAACAGCATCACAAAAGTAGAGAGCCTTGGCACCTCTTATCAGACTCTTCCGAAGAGACCGGCGGCTACGTTCCGTTAGACGAAGCAGAGAAGTGCCAAGAGTCCTGGTGTCATCCCCACAGGAACCTCTCGTGATGATCAGATTTCGAGTACTAGGATCATGCTTGATGGCTCTTCGGCCCGGCTGCTTCCCAGCATCCCTCTTCCGTATACCCAGTAGATCAGCCAATCCAGCTCTTCGTCCCTCATTGTCGCCCTCTGATCATCCGTCTGTTTCTTCTTCCTCTATTTTCAGCTCTCCTTTCCGGTCTCCAGTTGAACTCCTCACTCTTCAGCATCCGTCCGCTTCTCTTAGTCGCAGTTCTGGACCATCGACCGTCTGCTGCATGGCGATGCTCGGAAATGCCATTAAGTCACCGTTATCTGGGCAATAATAACCTGAGCTGCAGCTACCGTGTAATAGAGATCGTGACAAAGCAGGAATTACCCATGCCATTATTTAATAGCTATCTTCGATAGGAACAACTACCAGCTCGTGGTGAAGACTAAATACCCACCCGTTATATCGGAGCGAATTGCAAAGCCACAATAGGTCTTAGGATCGATCCTCGCTAAAACTTCAATATCGAAGTCTAGGTCGTAGACTCTCTTATCTCTCTCTCTATTGCACTCAAAAACTCAAATTGGAATTCCCTTCTAACGATACTCCTCTAGACCTCAGCACTCTGCGTGCCCTAAGCGTTCCCAATCTTTTGTCATTTTTCACCCACGTATTCACCCCTCTCGATGGGCGCTACTACCTTACCCACCTATATGCTCAATTCCTAGCGTCGATGTTTTCTAGTTCCTCCAACCTCCTTCACGTTCCTGGCTGGTACCTCCCCGAGAGGGTCTCTCGACATCTTTCCACCCTCTACCTCATCGTCGCCGAGCCATTGTATTCCGCAACTAAATATAACTCGCACAGTAGCTGCAGCAGATCGATGCGGAGCTGTATTTTCAATCAGCCTATCGCGCTTGGCTCTGCAAAGGGGTGGTAGGATCTTTGAAGTCCGATCTAGGGATTTATAGGGATATTTAATATCTATCGAAGAGTTGACATTTCTTTGCAGGATCCTTTAAGGCACCTCGAAGTCCGATCAGACCATTTCAGGGAGATCTAGTAATTAAACGTGCTAATGACCATTTCTATCCGCCATTGAAAAAGGTGAAATGCCACTGGTACATGGCAATTACGTAATTACGGCTGCACCGTAATTGCAGATGGCTAAGACGTGCTTTATTCGATCCTGGAATCATTTGGCTTTGAAATTACTCCAGAGGATCGGCTGTCGTTCGCTCGCTCTGCCGAATGTCCAGTTCATTGGACACCTCATGGTAAATCTTCCGACGAGTAGAACTGATTGATTATCGATTGATTACAGCGACGTGGCCGTCTCGTCCAGTGTCAGAGAATGGCTCAGGTCACCTGCCTTCGACGCTCGGCAATTCGAAGACGAGGAACTCCTCCTGATGCTCCAGACGATGTTCGTCGAGTTGGAGCTGCCGCAAAAATTTAAGATACCTCTGTCGACCCTGAGGAACTTCCTGTACGAGGTCTATAATAATTACAACGAGGTGCCGTTTCACAACTTCCGGCACTGCTTCTGCGTCACGCAAATGGTAAGTTTCGTGTGGAATCCGCCTTTATTTTAATAGCGAGCACATTCACGTGGTCCAGAGATGATTATGATCTTTGTTGCAGATGTACGCGATGGTCTGGGCCATCAACCTCCCGTCGAAGATCAGCGATCTGGAGGTCTTCGTTCTCATCGTCTCCTGCATCTGTCACGACCTCGATCATCCTGGCTATAACAATATTTACCAAATAAACGCACGTACCGAGCTGGCTTTGCGGTACAACGACATCTCGCCTCTGGAGAATCATCATTGCTCCGTAGCATTTCGCATCCTGGAGGCACCCGAGTGCAATATCCTGGCCTTCTTGGACCCCATGACGTACAGGACTGTTCGCGAGGGAATCATCAGGTGCATCCTGGCTACGGATATGGCCAGGCATAACGAGATACTTGGACAATTTACAGACGCGGTGCCAGAATTCGATTATACGAATAAGGCACACATTAATCTGGTCAGTGACATCTTGCGCCGGATGAATTATTCATGATATCTCAGCTGCGATTATATTTATTAACTCATTCATCTGTCGTACTTCTGTTTAGCTCTCTATGATCCTGATCAAGGTAGCAGACATTAGCAACGAGGCTAGGCCGATGGACGTGGCAGAACCGTGGCTTGATAGGCTTCTTCAAGAATTCTTTAAACAGAGCGACGCTGAGAAACTCGAAGGACTTCCGGTAACGCCATTCATGGATCGAGATAAAGTCACCAAGCCGTCCTCCCAGTGCAGCTTTATTGGATTCGTTCTTCTGCCACTCTTCGAGGCGCTCGGCGAACTTTTTCCAGAACTTCAGGTAACTTCGAATAACTTAGCTCTAAGTGAATTATCTTGGTTAGACCAGCGAAGTAGCTTCTAGGGTGGAAATAGAATTATTATTGAGGGAATAGAGATTTTTAAGAGTTTTCTTATTTCAGGAACTGATCGTCCAGCCTGTGAAATATGCTCTGGAGTACTATAGACGATTGAACGAAGCGGCAAAGGACGAGCGACATCATAGGAAAAGTATAATAGATTTAGGTGAGTCGGCGCAGTCAGGTTCTGGTTCTGGTCCGTGCGTCGTTAAATCGACCTCGTCTCACAGCATGCGCTCCAAGAGATCAGGTGGTACTATTTACTCGCGATCCCGATCGATAGAGGAAGATACTGAAAATCTAACGATAGAGGAGATTGAGAACATTGAGAGTTCGGATCCAGAGACAGCTACTGAGGTGGAGATCAGTGAGAAGACTCTGAAGTTCAAAATCTCGACGGAAGGGACAGTCAGTGGTCGCAAGAGTTATCCTGGAAGTAGGAAAGGCAGCAGGGAGAAGTCGTCCTTGGATTATCACAACCATGACCTAGCCAGAGCCGTAAGGGAACATGAGCGCGAGAGGCGACGAAGTCGTGGTGAAAATTTCAGCAGCGACATGAGTTCACCGGTTAGCGCTAGGTCGGGCGACGAGCCCAGAATCCTGGAGGAGCTCGAGAAGGACGAGATAGTTTTTTTAGAGACAACGATCAATCAGGACAGATCGGAAGGAAATGGTAAACTGGCGCAGTCGCCGAAAAATAACATTGACAGAAGTATCGTCGTTAACGAAGAGGACAACAAGCTGAACGTCACGAAGGAGAGCATCCGGTGCTCCTGTGACGAACGGGAGAAAGTTATTGTGAACAATCACAAGTCCCTTCTATCCCGCCTGAGAAATTTTACTGATCGATTGAGCATCAGTTTCGACTCAAAAGAGTCACCGAGTCTGAAGCAGACGAAGCATCCTACAAAGAATCTGAACAAGAGCAACTCCGTTAGCAGCAGCTCCTCCAAGCGCAATGTCTCCATTTGCAAGCGCTGCAACCACGTAAAGATGAATAAAGAGCACGAAGCTACGGTTGAGATGTCCAGTGTTGACAAAAGAGCCATGACATTACCCAAGGCGAAAAAGTCTCAGGACTCTAAGAACAAGAGCTGGCGAACGGTGTTTGCTAAGGAGAAGAGGCCGTCCGCCTCCTTGGAGGCACTTCCGGCCACTGACACGGATACTCCTTCGCTCGGTAAACACAAGAGAAACTTTTCGAATCCTGAGGGTAAGATGATGGTTGCTAAGGCTCAGGGTCCAAAGGAGCCAAAGCCGATGATTTTCACCGATTTCAAGGAGATAGACGTGCGAGCCAAGCCGGAAATCATCGTCAATCCCAGCAGCAGCTCCACCATCATAGACCAGGACATCGGTAAGGTCGAGATCAGACGGAGCTCGGCGAGCATGGAGGATATATCCAAGATAACCAAGCAAAACGAAACAACCCTTCTTGGCTCACTGGAGGACAAGAAGACGGAGGAACTTCAGATCACTGGCTCTCTCGATTCCATGCTTTACAAAGAGTCCACCAAGTCCTCGAAGAAGCCTATATGCTTCTCTTCTCCAGGAACGTCCAAAAAATGCTCCACTGGTATCTTCTCCAGAATCAAGTCCGGGATGAGCATCGACAGCACCCGCAGCAACAGTGGCTCTCTCCACGAGCAGACTCCACCTTCTTCAGCATCACCTGCTCAGACCGGATGGATATCATCCTTGACCGCTAGTTTCAGACCAAAAAGGCAACCGAGCGAGCTGCCGTCCTCACCACAGCGTTCCCATTGTCCCAGTCAGGACGAACTCAAGTGATACGTTCTTGCGATCGGCAGTAAAACCAGGCGATCGACCATTATGCCCAGCTGCTTCGGCCGTCGACCATTTTCTCAATAACAACTAGTCGAACAAACGTTCTCGTCAATACATTGCGTTTCTAGCCGAGGGACTTTCTTTCGTCCCTCGATGACTGAGCTAACACCGCCATTACATCCTACGTCATCTTCTCGTTCTTTTTTTTCTCAAATTCTTTAGCTCAATCCGTCTGCCAACTAATTTATATTCAATTTTACTCTGAGACTGTCTCTGCTCCAATTTTTAATTTTCAAATTTAATCCTCTTACGTCAATCTCTCGCAGGACTTCTTTACCTACCGTCGAATATGATTAATCTCAAAAAATGGATGAAAATTATACCGTGTTACTAACCCTTAACCAGCGAGGTGGGTCTGTGAGACCCACACTAGATATTACGACCTTTATACCGAATGCAAAACGTAGATAACCTTGCATTTTGGCTACCTTGTATCAATATAATCTGTCAAAATGCTAAAAACATTCAGTTGACGCTAACCATCGTAAGCGTTCGTATCGAACTTTTTTTTTTTAAAAACAACTGAGAAGCTTAGACATTCTATAGTCTATAGACTAGTCTATATAGACTATAGTCTATAGTCTATAGACATTCTATAGTACATTCTTAGACATTCTATAGTACACTCTAAGTTTTCTTTTCACCTCTCTGTTTAAGGGTTAAAGTAACCGGTCACTAGTGTAGGTTTTCTGTCGATTCGAAACGTTTTTTGGGTCGTCCGTTTAAAAAGCCCCTTGGCTGCTCGGCCAGGGAAAAAGAACTTTAGGATGATAAACTATTTTATTTATTGTCTAACTAACGCGTAGCCTAACGATTAATCATTAATGTTGTTCGTTATATATGCAATGTATACACCGTATAGATATAGCTATACTCCTCTGATATCCGAGATAAGAAAGAGACGCGCGCGCGCGCCTGTACGTATACATATACATAGATATACATACAACATCCTTACATTATAGAGACACAAACACAAACACACATATATATAAATTATATATACATATAGCTGCCATACGAGAAAATCCAAAAAAGTGTCACTGTTTTTGAATGTCGCGAAAAGAGAAAAGAAAATTTAATTAGGGTGTTACTATATTGACTCTGTCAACGTAGCGGCCGTGTTGAAAAATGCAGCCTACGTCTTCGATGACGAATGATTGTTCAATAATCGTCGCGCACACCTTTTACGATTAGTTCTCTATGATATTGCGCTTTCATTTTTAGATGTTTATATTTTTATACTCCAGCAATGTGTCTATACGGCGATTGAACCGCATGTATTGTTGAACTCTAGTCTTACGTTATTATCTTCGTATCCAGCATTGTTATAGATACTGTCGTCTTCTTTTCCTTCTTCGACTTTTTCTTCTTCAATTTTCCTCATCAGTGTTCTTGGTCTTTCACTTCTCAACTCTTCATACGACTCTCGACTTGCATTCTTTATAAAAAATTAAAATTAATATTAAAACAAAGAGTGCACGTACTCAATAACAAATTAGGATTATTAAAATTTTTATTTGTCATAGTTCGTTTTCTCATCGCCCAGAGAATCGCACTTGCGAATGCATTTATATACGTATATGCATATATCGGAAATTAAAATTAAGAAATTCTCGTGACGTCATCGTTCATCCGTGCGAACGAACGCGCTACTGTGTGAATGTATCTTTACGTACCTTATTAATTAAAAAAAAAATCAAACAAACAGCGTGGCTCGTTAACGGGTATACTCGGAAGTGTATTTTCGTGTTATTAGACCAAATTTGGAAAATCGCCAAAAATAATATATATATTATTCCTGACGATAACGTGCGTCAGGCATTGATGATAATATTTTTAGAAATTGACAGCGACGCTGTGGTGATATTTTTTCTCAATTTTATGGAAATTTTGAAAAAAAAAAAAAGGAAAAACGTGAATCCCAACTTCCGAGTCGAACTGCTGAGAGTCGATTATAAAAGATTATCGCGAAACAAATTTTAACTGTGGACAAAATGAGCGCGTGGTGAACTTCCGTACGCGGTACCTTTTTTTGTCATCTTTTTTCGAAACCGACGCGAAATCAAAAAAAGCTCCATGAAACACTACTCTTTAAAGAGACTACCTGTGCCTGATCTCTGTCGTTATTTATTATTTTTTTTTGTCTCTGCCCAACTTTACTCCAAGGATAAGTGGGAGCATTGGAATTGAGAGATACTCTTTCGAAATTCGCGCAAAATATAAGAGTGAATGAAAACAAACAGTATAAAGGGAGAAAATATGAAAAATTACGCGGGTCCACCTTTTTATCGATGCATGATCAATGTGCCGTCAAAAGACAATCGTTCTCTTATATTCACTTTTTTTTAAAAAACTTATCAACCGACCAGTCGAAGTTCCGATCGTACCAATAGAAGGCCTTCCTGCGTTTGATCTAGACGATCGTTAACAATGAGCGACTCGTTACGAGAAAAAAAAGAAAAAAATTCAAAATGACAAATCAAGTCAATTGAATACTAAAACTTCGAGAAATCTCGAAAGAGTGTCTTGCAAGTATGGCGATAACTACGAGCCGAAGAAGTGGAATAAAAAGCAAAGAAAGAAAGAACAAAAGTAAAGAAACGAAAGATAAACAAAAGAAGCCTCTGTAATCGTTCTCGCGATCAACAACAATATACACTGTCAATTGATTATTTATTCGCGCTAACATTGTTCAACGTCGGTCAATTAACATGAGCCAAGTCGTGATGCATTTCATTAAACGAAGGATAAGAACTTCGTGATATTGTATAATAAATATATAGAGACAAACCTTGTGATTTGTATGAGAGCGAGAGAGAGAGAGAGAGAGAGAGAGAGAGAGAGAGAGAGAGAGAGAGAGAAACAAAAGAGAAAAGTAATCACAAAACATAAAAATACTAATCTTCTCTCCCCTACTTGACCCTCCTGACCCTTCGGGCTTGTCTCCTTATTCATCCAATCCTCAACTCCAATCCTCGCCATCTTCTGGTATTTCCGATTTTCCGTCTACGCGTACACATTGACTCTCTGTTTAAACCACAGAATTACACCGCATAGGATTAATCGAGAACCCTTATGGTAAATCCTTAACCAGGTGGAATCGAAGATCGGAGGTTTACCTGACGCTGGAGGGGCTTAAAAAAATGACTATGCTCGCGGGCGAGTGATGATCGATATTAATTGTAAATTTATCGTAGGATTCTATATGGAAATTTAAAAGGAACTAAGGGAAATTACAGGTACGTCGCTCTTCGGTGCTGGCAATTATCACCCACGTCATACGCCGTAGTTACCATCGGCATATATACATTATACATATATAATTATACACATGGTATATGCGATCCATGAGAAATCATTAAATCGACAATTATTTTCTAATTAACGCTATAAAAGTATATATACATAATTAATTGAAAAAGAAAGAAAGAAAACTCTATATGGTCCCCCGTAAATCGCGCGGCTGACTTTACCTCTCGTTACTGTGACGTTTACTATGGGGACTTCTACGTAATCATCTAATTGGAGTGATTCTTGGAAATTGAAGCGATTTGAAAAAAAATAGAGAAATATATATATATATATACACGTAACGTTACGCGGGTAATTAAATAATCCCTGAGTGGAATTATAAATGATGCAGCGACAGTTGTACCAACTAACATATCCTAGAAAACATTTCGACTCGGAGTGACAACTCTTAGACTCCAAATGAGGATAATTAATAATTAAACCGATTGATATATGTGTCTGTGGTTTATCTATAGTATTTATGATGCGCGTATTAAACATGGAAAGATATTGCCAACACTGAATTTGATATACGTGATGCGTGATAACGCCGTCGATCGCTTTCATATCCATCAACGTCCCGTTTACCATGACGGATGTGTCCTATACCGTCATGGTGATAACTAATGCATTAATGGATATCGCGAACACAATATGTAACACGTAGGGAATTGTAATGACGATCGTTTTAGGAATCGTCGATCGAGCGTCAATCCTTTTTTGTAAATAAAAATAAGTCATTCGAATAAAGATATACGTCATCGTACGAATGATTTAGAATGATTCGCTAATTACCGATAAGCGATTTATTTCAGAAATACCTTTACAAATTTTGCTTGCGTTATTCGGTGAGAAACAGCATTTTTTGAAAAAATAATTTACGTTGTTATCATGCCTGCTCGAATTGTTTTGAATTTGGTTTTGTTCAAATTGTGTTAGAAAGTGCAGCAAGACATTGTTCTGCATAATGGTATTCGGTCGTGACGAGTTACGACGAAGAACTTTACAATTTCATTATGCAATTTTATGATTGATCGAATAATTACTATGTACGATTAATTAATGATACACAGTGTTTACATGATACACGAATAAGATATTTCATCAGCTTGATGATTTTTATAAACATTCGTAAAGATAATTGATTATCGGTCAATATGCGATGATTGAGGTAAAACGTATAATTTATATTGTATGTTTGAGCATTGACGATTTGATTTGATAAACTTTTTATTTAATTATCTTGATTTCGTTTTCGAATTTGCATTGTCATCATGGTAATGTTTTTATGCAATTTTATTTAATGAAAACTCGAGTACATATTGCATCTGGCGTGGAAGGATTACTTGAGATATTTGTGGAATTTATTATCTCGGAATTTTTCGAGATTATATTTTGCAAGATAAATTGTCAATTAATATTCATTTTTTAATCTGATAAGTAAAATTTTCCTTAATGAAGAATATTTAACTGAGAAATCATTTAATATTCATTGATGGCTTTGATATGCATCATTTGCAATATGACAGGTTAACGTTGCAACTTTATAGTTTTTCCTTACGTCTCCACTTGTCGCTGAACAAAACAGAAAATGAATGTAATACAGAAAATCTGCTCAAGTCATGATCAGCTGGTTCATCGATTTAAGCATCATTCACAATTGAAGACACAGAAATTGAAATTACTTCAGTCTCATTTCATTAGTTATAAATGAAAGATTTTTTTTAATAGCTAATTATTATTTATTATACGATTGAATCTATATTTTCAAGTAATCCTGACGTAAGTACATACTTACTGTATTATATTAACGTAATCACGTCTTGACACGTGTTCTCTAACCGTAGAATCAATAAATGAGAAAGATAAAGGAAATATTTGAAATCATTATAACTTCGTCTTTAACCAGGTACCTTCATTAATTTCTTAATTTTCAAGGTTATCCCACCTTCAGCAGCAATGACCAACGCTTTCTTATTAAATACTATCGGAACGTTAGTTTTGTCACAGGCTGATATCTCGTATTTGGAAAGTATCTTTATAAGACCCAATTTCGTTTGCAAAAGTCCAAATCGAAGACCTATAAAATCAAAGGATCAAAATTAGTATTGGTTAAACTAAAAAAAATAATCTCAAACTGATCAATTTCCCAAAACCACGTACCAATGCAAATATGAGGACCCTCCCCAAAAGGCATATAAACACAAGGAGGTATATTTTTCTTGTTCTCTTCGGAAAATCGTTCGGGATCAAATTTCTCTGGGTCTGGAAAATATTGTGGATCGTAATGAAGGCCTTGAAGGGGTATATAAACGGGTGTTCCTTTCTCCACGATCAAGTCAGTTCCAGGCAATTTGTAATCCATGTTGGTTTCACGATCCAAAAACGGCAGCGGCGGATATTTCCTTAAAGTTTCCGACACCACCATATTCAGGTAAGGAAGATTTGCAACCTAAAAGTTATTTTAGGTTCGAGTCCGTGCTTAATTTTTCACGAGAACGATATAACCTCATACAGATTAAAAAAATACCATATCGTAAGTAAGTTCGCCATTTTTATCTTCCAAGGCTTCCAGAATTTCAACTCGTAGCTTCCTCTGTATTTCAGGCTGCAGTGCAAGTTCGTAAAGCGAGAACGACATTGCCGACGAAGAAGTTTCGAATCCGCCGGTAAAGAAAATTGCTGCCTGAGCGACCAAATTGTCACCGTCAAATCCTGCAAGGTTATGTACCAATGAAATACGCGTTGTTGACTGGTGTCTTACGTCTTCTTAATCACACATATCTTGTAGTGTTCCGATACATACGAATTACTAAGCAGTCTCACACATTTTTAACGTGTAGATTTCATTATCTTTTGTAAAACAATAACAGTCTATGTATCTTTCGCAACACTGCACAAGTGCGTACAAATGTGTAGACTTACTGAATTCCTTGTTCTCGCCATTTTTTGTCTGCTCCCTGAGGTCAATAAGAAGGTCGATAAGGTCATTCCTTTTGACGCCAGACTTGACTCGCTCGTCGATCGTATCCCAGAATGCTCTTCGAAGAAACTCGGTGCTCTCCTTACTAAAGAACTTAAATCCAAATAGATCGACAATTTTCGGCGCAAAAAAGGTGCAGGCCAACTCCATACCGCGTCTCCAATTAAAGTTAAATATTTGACGTCCACAAGCTCGAAATTCGGCGTCTGGATTATTCAGGGAATTTACTCTGAGCCCATAAGCCGTTACTCCAATAAGGTCAGTAGTGTACATTGCACATAGTTCCTTCATCTCCATTTCACGACCTTTGCCTTTCAAAAATATATAATCAGTATCTAAATATATAATCAGTATATATAATCAGTAATTATTTCTAATCAGTATCAACGACTATTCCAGCATACGTACTGTCAATATCAAGAGATTCCAAATAAGTGTCAAGATCCTTGTTGACGGCGAGCATAAGCTCAAACATTTTTTTCATCTTGCCAGATGTGAAGAACGGCGTGAGCTTACCCCTAAGGAATCTCCAGGCTGGATTCTTGATGGTAAATAAATTCGCATTACCCAGGATGTCTTTTTTCCCAGTGCTTGTGTATCTGTCGTGAAAGTAGTTGAAGTCCTTGATCAGAATGTGCTTGATTAGCTCAGGATCGCGCAGCATCAGAAAAGGCTGGTCCAGTATGTAGAAACCCATGTATTTAAGTCCTTTGGAATTATTGTAGTAATCCTTGATAAAGTCCAAGGCCGATTTACGGAAGAAGAGGCACTCCCCGAAATTACCGAGGAACGGAACCGGCTTGAATTCCAGAACTCCGCGTTTTTTCCAATAATTAAATTTCCTCGTCATGTAAAGGTAAAAGACAGCGGCTATTGAAAACATCAGCACGAGACCATCGCCGATCCAATGTCCCGTTAACGCCCCCATTTTCTTTTTATTAAAAAAATTTTTTTATATTCAAAAATACATTGTTATTAGTATATCTCAGAGCTTTATTTTGACTCACTTGAATTATCTATACTTAATTCCCTTTGGAAATTTACAAATTGGCCGACGAAACGACACTGTGCCAAGAATAAATCAAAATGACGTAGATTCTGATTGCTCGATCATATATTGACTCACTGGTCTTCCCTTTCTCCTTCATTAATTATATATGCATATTTTCTATATCTACTGACTACATTATTATTATACCTCTTGGCATTTCCCTGACTTGCAAATAAACAATCTTTCAGTTAATGATAGTAGTATCACGTACGTCTTAGTTTACTTGGTTGAGTTTGAACGTAGCAGAAATCTTATAGAACGTATCATACATAATATTCCAGTAGTGGCGCTGCTGCTGCAATATGATTTACAGCGACGCTTAGCGGCCGTCGCATTTTCTGGTACATCGGGAGACAGAAGCTGCGTTATAATTATGTATTTAATTTTTTCAAAAATCAATCAATACCGACATTATCATCTCATGTAGTGTCTGAACATAAAATTGTATTTTCAATAAACATCAAAAGTTTGATATAAAATTTTTATAAATTGTTCATTTCACAATTTTGAAAAAGAAAAAAATTTTATCTTTGTCCATAAAAAAATTTTTTTTATATAGTTAAAGTAAAAAAATAAGATAACAGTATGTAACGCAGTTTCTACGCGATACGTGCATACGTGGAACAAATGTGTTTGTTAATAAAAGATAGAAACGTCTTTTCGCAGCCTTGATATAATTTGAACTGAAAAATCTGTAAGTGCTAATAACAACAGTGCAATAGAAAATTCTGGGTGTCAGGAAGCTCAGGCGTCAGATAACAATCGAGCTTCTAGTCTGACGTATTCAAATAAATATTGATTGGTTGAAATTTTCAGCAATAAGAAATATCGATTGATGCAGTTTTCAACAGTACGTCCTACAAGACTCAATCTAACATCTTGTCCCTCGTATCTCGTTGAACCATGCGTGTATGTATTTGCAGTTGCACCTGGTGCAGCTGATGCTTTTTGTGCAATTTGACAGATAGAGTCACGTGAGGGTACACGGGTTCGTAAAAAGAGATGAAACTTTGGCAGTATCAAAATTACAGCGTAGTAATCGACTAACAGTGGCAGTTTAAACGTTTCATGGTAAACAAGTCTTTAAATTCGTAAAGCTGATATTTAACCTTCGTTTTTTGCACGATTCCTTCGAACCTGCACGAAATAAAATTTTGTTGCTGTAATTATTTCTCATTATCCGGCATTACGGGTATGTCGGGCTCTCGCGGCGCCGCTTCCGGTACACTGCTTTAATTCTTTACTTACAAATAATTAAAGTATACCATATATAGGTCGATCGTTATTATCAATTGAACAAGCGGAGCCAACGTTAAATTGTAAAAAAGATTTATAAAAAAACATTACAAATAAACCAATACCGCGTATAAATTATTTCCAAAATGTCATTCTCAGCTGTTCGTGATTAATATAATTCGTTCGCCAGGTTCCGCTAGGTAGTATGAAATATCAAGACGTAGATCGTCAGGATGGTCACCGTGACCGTGTCTCCTCGGTGGGTCCTTATGGTCACTTATGATCGGTATTACATTTTTTAAAATGATTAAAATAAGACGAATATGATCGATTTAAAAATTTGGAGTCAAGATTCTCGCCAGCGAGATAAATGCACAATTGATAAGGAAATTATATAATGATATTAGTTAATATTTTATCATTGAATAGAATAGAATTATGAAAATTCTATTGTGGCCCCCAGGGCAAAACACAAAATTTGCCTGACAGTCAATGTGTTAAAAAAATTCTCATTAGATTTCTTTTTTTGTTACGTCACAACTAGTTAATCCTTTTTTTGTTTTTCATTGTACGTAAACACTTTGTCGTTATCATTCGAAATTAACGATCGTTAACGATTTCCGTGATTGATGTTCGTGTTGCCATTTCTGTGAGCGCACAGTCGTACCAACTGGCTATTATTTGTTACAAGTTTTATCTCCTGGGGCCACTTATTACGCTTCACGATTATTACTGCCAACTGCGACACGCAGGTCTCTTTAATGATACACTACTTCGTGCAATTCATGATTTAAACTGGACCGTAGACTTTACATATTTGTACATTATATTAGCAGAGCATTTGGTATAAGGTATCCTGATTTTTAATAATGTAGTTTTGAAAAGTCCAAAATTTATTAACGTTCGTAAAATTAAAATATTCCAATTATTTAATTCACAACAATGATATTGCATGTTTAGTTAATACACCATATTGTTCTTTTGTTTTTACTTAATTTTAAAGCGTTATGGGCCAGTGTTAGATCATATAATAGGCAAACATATAGTGACTTATGTACTTGGCCTCAATAATCTGATATCAATACTTTTTATTAGAGGAATACACAGCACTCCTGTACTTGGCGTAATTTTTTACACGTAAGTGTTTTTTGTGGGTGATAATATTGCTAATGCTAATTCAAAGCTTTGCTCGATTATCCTTTATTACGCACTACTGCTGATATATGTATGTATGATTGATAATTACCTGTTTGACATACCTGAGGAGGATTTAATCAAGTATAGTGTTAATTATATCTTGAACAGAATGTAGGGAATTGTAAGAATTTTTACATTTTCATGAATTATCGTTTTATCGTCACAGAGTACTACTTTACCCTATGAAATGGATAGCGTTAGGAAATTTACTGTGAAAACCGTCAGCGCCTAGATGGTGGGAAGTAAAATAACATAATATCAGTCGGTAACGTTTTAGTTGCGACTAGCGGCCGTTTCTATGCTCGGTCGGCACTGAGAAAGTATCTATCGATAAAAATTAGTTCTCTCGATAAATTATCTTACTACCATTGAAATACTATCGATATGAAAGTTTCGAAAGTTGTTCATAGATGACAGGCACGAGGATATATTATGTAAAAAAAATATGAACTCAATGAATGTTTGTCTACGTATATTCATGTTTTATGAATATCTGTAGAAAATTGATTGGAAAACGATAAAAGCAGTTTAAACTGTAATCACTTGTCGTTAAGTAAAATTGATAGACTTGATTATCCAATTAAGCGTGTGATTTACCAAAGGCTTTCATACCGCTCTTTAAATCCTTCTAACGGTGTCTCTAACAATATCCTCGAGGGGTTTAATAAATTCCATACTCAAGTCCTCACGCGAGAGAACGAAATTCCACCCGTTGGAAAGAAAACCGCTATAAATATAAAGGAGCGGGATAGAAATTTTGAAAAATAGAGAAAATCGGTGAAATTATTTTAACAAAATTTTAAGCGTTTCATAAATTGATTCAAACTTTTCTATACGATCAAATCAGATTATACGATAATCAAGGATGATTCGATAAGACAATTTTGCACTGATTAAACCATAAATATTGTCCATACAAACCGTATCATCCCCCATCTAATATATCGAACCAATCGAATAGATCGCAAAAGATATTCTAAAAATATTTTACCAGCTAATAAATGATACTCGTCAAATAATGACTCCTGAAGTATCACTTATCACATATGTATCCTTTATATACATATATTTATAATTCACCCCTAAAAACACATAACATACCAAGAGCTATATGTTCATCCGGAAGCGGAACCCACTTGGAATTCCCCTTCTCCCCCTGGATCAGGATCAAGAGGGGATATGTGAGCGATGTTTAATGCATATACCAGAACGAAGGAACGTGGAACAAGGAACAAGGGAGTGAAGAAATCAGGAACGAGAAAGACGGTCCAGGGGTTGAAGAGATAAAAGACACAAAAAAAAAAATTAGGGTTGATGATGATGCCACAAAACTATGTCTATTTTGACATCTAATCCATGAACTGTTTGTATTTATCATCAGACCGGAAGTCCCAATAAATACTGTACCCGTGGTAAGAAACTGATAGCAGAATTGGCCCAGCTGATATCTTGATAAGATTAAGGAGGTTTTTATGGGAAAATTGTTCCTTAAGGATGATCCCTTGTTGGTCCTGCGGTGCCCATTGAGAAATGAGCGGCGTTCACGTAGTTGCGCAAGGAATAAGGGTAGGTAGAGAGGGTGGCCAATGGTACAGGGCAAAGGGTGGGATAAGTGTCAGAAGGGTAGAAGGGAAGAAGGGAAGAAGGGAAATCACTATTAGGTTAGATTACCGCAGGGGGCGGATCGCAGTTGGAAATTACACCAGACCAATACCTGCTTCCAGCACGATTCCATCTATACGTGCCCCCGGTGGATGGATGGACGAAGGGGGCCGAGGTGGGAGCAGGTAGGGAGCAGAGGGTTGATGAAACCGGAACCGTAAGAGCCGCGAATTTGGATTCCTCTGGTTAAATTGCGGCGAGTTCGAAACTGGCCGAATGAACTTTCCACGTGAAAAATTCGCGACGGCCTTCCACGTCTGTATTTGCCAACTGAGACTCAACTGGGACGCAGCTGGTCCCCCCTTTATTTTCTTTATTTTCCTTCCTTTTCTTGGCCCTTTTCTTTTCTACCGTTATTCCGCTCCGTTCCTTCTCTTGGCTCGTTCTCTGGACTCCATAAAAAATTTCCGATCTCAAACCAATCGATGGAGAAGAGCACTGGCGACCGCTGCTCAAAGATTCCACGTATCGACTTTACACTGCTCCAGCCTCCGGCCGATGGACCAATTGTCTCTGGCCGAGTGAAACGTCTGCTGTTCTTTTGAATTATTTGATAAGGGAGCAAAGTGGGTTGCAAACGACCCTTTATAGAATGCTGCTTCAATCCTCTCCTTTGTCTGGTCGTTATGGACGCGTGACGTCGCGACGCCACGTAACGTATTGCATCGGCATTAATGTACACGTAATACGTCACAGTACAGCTGACCCTTCTCAAGCTTATTACGGCGGCGTAGCGAGGCCCTTAGAATTTCGGTTCTTTCGTTTTTTCGGACGGAAGTCGGTCAGAGAAACGAAACAGTAAAAATACGCGAGAGCCCGAGAGAGAGAGAGAGAGAGGAAAAGATAGGGAGAGGGTGAGAAAGAAAGGGGGAAGAGAAAAGATAAAAAGAAAAAGGAAAAGAAACGTCCACTAGCCCTTTGGATATCTTCCAGGCAACTGAGTTGAATTACCGTGCAACGAATAAAGTTTCGCTTTCCGGGCCGGGAGCCGCGACGGGTCCTATGCGGACGTTCCATTTGAATTTCAAAAGACACACCCGTTAGACATTCTTTGTCAAATTAAAAGATACCGCTCACCTTCACTCTATATACATACCTATATTTTTTGTTACCTTTTACACTGTCCGAAAGATTCAGTGCTGACCGAAAGTATCTTTTTCTTTTTTTCTATCAGCCTGTCAAACCAAATGAACGCGTGTCCATCACATTTTCACAAGACACGTTTACTTCTAGATTCGTGATTTTCCTTTCGAATTCGATACAAAAAAAAAGGATCTTTACTGTGAATTTCTTGAAGTAATGGAAAAACATCGAGCAAAGAGTTCACTCGAGACTCGGTATCGTTAGGTTAGGTTTCTAGATAACCTCGATATCTTGGGAATTTTATTCGTTCCCTGTTCTATAGAATGGTGACCCTCGTGATATAATGGCTACTGTACTGGGCCATTATTTCGGAAGTAACGTCCATGAGATACGAGTATAAAACTGAGCTTTACACATACTAAAGCATCCCTTGCGACATGTATCTAATTTCTTATTGTCCGATTTCATAGGTCGTTGTGTTCATTTTCCTTTTGGTATATACTTCTTTTTTTTGCCTCCACGATCCGTTTGCCCCGAAGGGGTCACTCCATGGCTCATGAGCTCATGACTGACCGTCCTGCCGGAGGTAAAGGGGTCGCTACGGGATTTATAACAGAAAATACACGCAATAAAATATGTAGTGCACCTTGAGGGAGCCCGGGCGCCGCTCTTTCGTGCCGTAGCCATTTAAATATCTTCTTGATTTAAATATTATCTTGTAAGGGGTGGGTTTAATGCATTTATAATTGTATACGGGGGGCGGACCAGGTCATCGGTCGGACATCACTGACCCTTTCGATGACCTGGACTCTGTCCAAGAATAACCCTACCTTGCACTTCGCGTCCCGGTTGACCGGCAGTTGAAGCCACGGGCCTTACCGGTTTTCCGCACTCGCTCCGCTTTCATCCCTTTCACCCCTTTCTCTTAAATCTTTTTACCCTTACGATTTTTCAACCCCCTTCAACTCTCAGGGTGGTCCCTTGTCGCCGCTGCGCTCAGCGCACTCGATTCTCAGTCCTCGTCCATATGAGCTCACCAAATTTTCTTAACCTATTTATGCGCTAAATCAACTTGGTCATGTTGATAAATTTTTTTTTGCTTTTTTTTTTCAAAATCCTACCCACCAAAATAATTACTTCGGTCTCGTATCCTTTGTCTTATTTATTCTTCACGAACGCTATTTCTTAGTTAAGCCGATCTCCCAGAGTGTCAAGGGTGAAAATTCGCAATTCTGCCGGATGATGAAAATTTCCAGCTCGCCGACTCTCGACGCTCAGGGATGCGTGGATGCGCGAATACGTTACGTGGCCGCCGAAGCGTTTTAATTCGGAGAGACGTTGCAATATAACGGTTAAAAGGAAATTAAAAGGCAACCCTTGGCCATGGATGCCTGTGGACGGATGGCCGACTGGTCGCTGCTGCTGCTACCGTGCGGCCTGAGCTCTTCCGTGCCCTGGTCCCTTCTAATTGTTTGGGAGGCCTCTGCGTACGTATGTGCCATATATTATGTATTACATATGAATTCGCGATGTCCGTACGAAATGGTGGGATTGGGAGAGTGGGGAGAGGGGGGGTGGGAAGGCACCCTTGCACCATTCCCTCCCGTTATTATTCCTTGCGTCCAGCACGCTCGGCATTGTTCTTCTAATTTATGCCAAGGTGCCTCTGCCTAACTCTCATGCGCGTACATCACGCTTGAATTATGGAGTCCGCCACACTAAATCTACCGGCCTAATTGAATTATTGCCGAATTTCTACGAAGAAACGAATGGTCCTGGACAGTTGGACGACCCTCTTTCAGTTTGTGTGAAGGCTCCTTTAGTCATAGCTACGTATACACCGATTCCCCCACCAATACCATGGCTTCGATATAAACGTATTTTTCAACCCTTCGAAAACTGAAATTTGTAAAAAAAATTTGTCTCGTGACTTTTTTATTTGTCGAAGATAAAATTTATTCAAAAAGGACATCTGAAGTCGATTGAATTATTGAAAATTATCCCTTCGCACATTTATCGTCGAGCAAGCTCAGCGAGCAAGATGGTATCGGTATGCGGAAAAGGGGCGAATGGTCGTCGAGTATTATTAGTAGCAAGAGGATAGAAAGCTGGTGTGCCCAGGGCGATCCTTAAAGTCCTTAGCAGGACCCTGAATTAATATTCAAATCTGTATCAACCGCATGTACCCTATCTGGCAACGGACAACCATTGTAAAATTGGCATCGGCATCACCACCCGGACCGTCATCCTCGTGAGGCCATCGGCCCCGGCTACCTATATCCTTGGATGTCCTGAAGGAACTTGGCCATCCGTTTGTCCCCACTTAAAGGACTTTCTCCAGTTCCCCAACGGTGGCCGCGATGCGTTATTGTGCATGAGACTTTTTTGCGCAATCGTAATGGAGACTCCTCCCGTACGGAAGAGCCATTGTCCAATGGTGGCTAATGCTTCCTAACCGTTCTACAGCTGACCCGATTATTATTTTTTTTCTTCAAAGCCAGTCTAGCACGGATCCGACGTTTATATTTTTGAGTAAGAGCACATGGAAACGTACTGTCTTTCTTTTCTTTCTCTTTGCTTTCTTCCACTCTCCTTTTAACTCGAGTGGGTACTTTGCTCTCTTTGAATTCGCTTTCGCTCGGGCAACCCCTGCGCGATGGGCACAGGCCATTGTTCTGTACGCTTCTTTGGATTGTTCCTGACATTTTTTTCTCTCTTCGCATCGCGTGGTTATCTCGATATCTTTTTTCGAAAAATCTCAAAGATTTTCTCAATTTATTTTTGACTCCTCGAGAGGGCACCCTTTGAGATTCTAATTACGAGTCCGAAGGGATCGGACTTCGTTTTAATAGGATCTTTGAGCTGATCGACTCAAGCGCAGTGGAGTGGTTGTCGTTGACGGGATGAAATATCTCGTGAATACTTAGACCGACCTGCTTGCTATTCTCGTGGGATTTTATTTCGCGGTGTTTCCGTATAAATCGAAATCCGTTACGAATGGACCGGAATACCGAATTTCCACGGTCCTACCGTCAGGTCGCGTTACTTGATCCCGGAACAATATTTTCTACGTAAAACGGGAGCCTGCGTACGGGAATGCGGAGCTAAAGAGTGACGACAAAAAAAACTACCCTCCCTGAGCAAATATCATAGAGCGCCGTGTGTATTTACGGTGGAATTGCGGACAAATGACCACGCGTCTCTGTTCGCTCCCCGTGGAATGGCGTCGGTCGCGCGCCGATGTACTGAGGAGAGAGGAACAAAAAAATCATCCCTTGTCCAGAAGGAAGTCAGGTTACAATTCCGTAAGACCAAGGAAAAAAAAAAATGTTAAAAAAAAATACCGGCAGAAGAAAGGCACCTCCATTGTGCATTTGAAAAGAAATCGTGAAATACGATCAGCTTTTAGTAAAATGAGACCAAAATATAGGGTATCAAAGTCCCTGCGCCCTGTCGGGGTACAAAGAATGCCCACGAAATGACCATTCAGTATTTTCCGATTTCGCATTGTGGTCGTGTTACGTGAAAAATGATCATCTCTTAATGCTACTAAGATCGTACGGGGAACGTTATTCGGGCATCATCCCTTACTCGTCTTTTCTATTTAATGCTTTTTTTTATCTACCCTCTCTCTCATCTTTTTTACATTCTCTCCCCACTCTACAGCCGCGTTCGGTTCGGTGACGCGTAAATAAAAAAATTTTACGTTTCCACGTCTCGCTGTTAAATCCGTATCCCTCTTATGTTTACCAGAAAATCCGATATCGGGGAAACTGAAAATACTGATTTTCTTTTTTTTTTTGAGAATAAAGTAAAAATATCCATATCCTATTGAATTTTTGTCTTTGTATATGCATATAGAAAAGTTGGTGTCTCGTTTAGGGTGCTTTTCAGGGACACTGTGAATAAGCCATTAGACTCGTTAGTAAAGGGTAATTAATTTTTTGACGCTCCGAAGTCTTGTCGCTCTGCGACGCAACTGTCGCTCGAACGTCCGTCGTTCTGTTCGTCGTTTTATGGGTATTATATGTCTGCGGCTTAAGGTCGGCCGTGTGTGTACGTTGGGACTCATTACTGGCGAACGAATGACGGGGAAGATCTAGAATTTTATAGGAGCGTTTAACTGGCGACCCCAGAACCCCAGAGGAACAATTTCTTTTAGCTTTACGTCATTCCTTGCGAAGAAGGATCGATCGATCGGCTGATCAAACGATCGAGCGATATCTTTTTCAATTAGAAAAAACGAACCTGTAAGACGCGCACGCGTTTCTAACGGAGCGACAGAATCTCCAAACGAGTCGAGAAACAAAAACGAACCGTTCCTCAGTTCCAACGGCGCATAATTGCAGGGTGCAGCATCAAACTCCTTGGAAACCACCCCTAACGTCCAGTGGATCTCACTCGCCGGATCCTCGGATTCTGCGTAGTTTATAAAAAAAATTTTCGAAATTTTTTAAAATCGAAGAACAGTTATGGGAAAATAAAAATTTTTAAATCTAAGATCAACCAAAGAATTTTTAGTAACCGATTGACATGATAAGATTCGCCGTAAAATTCGCGTGAAGAATTTTCGCAATAAATGTCACCGTTATGGAAAATAATTATTAGCAAATCAGCGACCGTTTCAAAATTCCGAACAATAAAGAAAAATAAGAAAAATAAATAAAAGTCACGTAATCGGAATGAGAACCGCTTTAAGGAATCTCTTTTCACCTCGTCCCTCAACAACCTCTCCCCTCCCGCTCTCCCGCGTCCCGCGGCAGCTCAGAGGCCGAAAATTCTTTTTCCTCGAAATGCGCTTTTGGCCCTCTCTAACGGCATTAGAATTCCAGCCGACGTTTCTTCTCGTCCACCGGAGCCAACTTTTCCTTCGTCCTCAGCCAGAAAACTCGATGGCTATATGGTCGAGGCAGAAAAGTTCCAACGGAACGTTTGAGTTTCAGCAGGGTAACGCACGAGCCTGGAACATCCAAAATCTGCCCTGATGAAGATTTATCACTCGGTCAGCCAGGACGTTCTTCGTTGCTACGAAGCAGCGACCTACCAGCTCCTAGGAAAATTCTTCAACAGTTGAGTTTGCAACTCAGACCCATAAGACGTTTGAAAATATTTAAGCCACCGACGTACGTCAGTTGTCCAAGTAAGCCTGTATCTCCTTTAAAGAGAGAGTAGACAGAAGGGGAGATGAAATAAAAGAATCGAATATTCGGTAAACACAAATAGTAGACACAAGGCAGACATCGGATCCCCATTGCATCTACGAGCCAAATTGATGGCCAAGTGTCACATTCAATACACTTTTTTTTTTCGAGATATAATTACACCAAAGGGGCAGATGCAGCAGAAGATGCATCAGCATCCCTCCAGTCACCCCAGAGCCAGGATCTACCTTGCTGCGAAGTTGGTACGTCTCCATGCGTCCCACCCCTCGTTTCATCCCCCCATAGCACACCGGCAGAACAATCTTCCCTTTATAAGAGACATACGAAGCTATTCGAATCCTGGGAACCGTTTTTTCTCATCCTTCTTCAATTCTCCCTCCTCTTCGCTCCATCAGCTCTCTTTCCCACTTTCACCCTCTAATTCACCCTGCCCCCTCACGTCCCGCCGTAACTCTGTGTCTTCGAGGTGTAATTATTTTCACAGCTTGGCCCTCCGCTCTGCACTGCCAGACAATGGCCTCTGCCCGTGGCTCCTTGTTATTTTAGCGAACGTTGCATCTGGCCAGAGGGACGTGATAAAGTTCTTATCGTGGGACTTAGAGTTATTATTAGAACGGATCGAAAAAAAAAAAAAAAAAAACGTGGATGAAAAAAATATTAAAAAATTATGGCCACGATAAGAGTTACCCAAGTAAATACGATACCGATTTAACGGCGGGATTATTATTGGCTGAAATTGCGAAACTCAATTTTATCAATTTGATCTTTGAGTCTATAGTATCTGTATTTTAAACGTGGAACGAAAAAGTGTATATATATATATATATGTATACACATGTAGG
This sequence comes from Cephus cinctus, assembly GCF_000341935.2. Classification (NCBI taxonomy): domain Eukaryota; kingdom Metazoa; phylum Arthropoda; class Insecta; order Hymenoptera; family Cephidae; genus Cephus; species Cephus cinctus. Next base: position 602,935 of record NW_014333318.1, read on the forward strand.
ATGCTACAAGTGATAAGAGAAAGAATGACAGTATACAGGGTCTGTTCGGACTGCAGGAATGAGTGAGCGCAACAAGTGTATTTTTTAGCGGCATCGACATGGACCAACAATCGCAAGGCAAGGGATGCTGCGCCATGGATGCTGTGCCAGGAGAGCCCAACAAAGTATGTTAATGTCGCTCATAAACCTCCGCAACAGGTTCATTTCTCTAAAGCGCACACCGCGGCGCGAGTGACTACGAAAATCCGCGAAGAAATGCATCGCTGGTGAGTCTGGGCATTTGTCAGCGGGACACCTGAGAAATCTCGCGAATTTACGTATCGCCTGTGGTCGCCAACGGCGCTGTCCACCATCGCGGACCTCGTTCCTAGAGATTTGCATTATTAATGGCGAACACGAGAAGGTCCAGCGACAAGCTCACGTAAGAGAATCACGTATCGCGTACGAATGTAGGTACGTGACTTTCTATGCGTCATATTACTTTTTCTTTTCCAGCATTCACTGGCGAACCGATAATTTTCCATAATCCCTGGAAACTCCGGGCGTCTCTTTTTTTTTCTAACTCCGTGACTTTCCAGTCCGGGACACTGCCGAGACGAACAAAGCGGAGAAGTCAGAGGAGGAAAGATAAAGAACTGTTTTTGGCATCGTCTCGACTCTCTCTGGTTCGGGCGAATTCAATTGTGAGAAAAAGGGGCTAATCTCTCCTGAGGCACGGGAAGAAGATGATAGTCACTTATGATCTGATGAAAAAGTCTGGATTCCGGGTCCGGGGCGTCCCGTTCTGAGCTCGTCAGGGCGCATTGACGTAAACCCCTTTCACGGCGCTACTTAGACTAATCTCGCAATCGATCTTAGCCCTCGCTCGGTCAGAAGGCAGCTGCTCCTAGCGAGCGTGACGTCACGCCGAGAGATCACTCCCGTACAGCATCCCATTCCTAAAGGATACGTAGATAGAGAACGACAGAAAGAAAGTAATATGAGAGAGAGAGAGAGAAAGATTCGAGGGAGAAGATCCTTCGTATCTTCTTCTTTCTTCCTTTCACGTCGTTCCAATTCTCGTTCCCTTTTTTAATTCCGTCATTCCGTAATTCCTTCGTTCCTCGACGCAGCTGCTACCAACTTTCCACTATGTTTGAGGACATTAGCGCGTGTTTACTTAATCTCCCCATTGTCTCTGGTCTCTGTCCACCTCATCAAAAGGACCCACCGTTGGTCGACTGCGAAGTAAGAAAAGGAGAAGAACGAATTGAGATTCACGAAGCGACGGAAGTTTAAAGTACGAAAATGGCTTTTGGCTATTTGTAGATTTATCGGAGAATGAAACTTTTGCCAGGTTACCTTTTTACGTGTCCAATCCCACCGCTTGTCCATCATTTACGTAACTCTTAAGTTCAACGTCGAACTGTGTCTGGCGCTCGTATTTACAGTCACATATCTGTTTTACTGCTTGTTTGGGCTGAGGAAAGACCCGTAAAGTAGCTATGGGGACCCATGGGTCTTACGACGGTGCCCGAGGATTACTCGCTCGTGTCTCACGGGTCAAGATCATCGAATGACCATTAGTTGCGCTACTCACCTTATAATCCGTTGACACACGACCCAACTTTTGTCGGCTCGTAGAACGAGAAATTCGTCTTTTCGCTAACCTGTACCAAGTATACATGTAGATATCTGTATATAGAGAGAGAATGTCCACAGTGTCCACTTATAGCGCGTATAGGTGGTCATTTTGAAAAGTGACCGGATGACCCGTCCACGCGATAGCCAACTACCGTGACCTGGAACTTGTCTTCGAGGTTCCTGGTCAACGGTTTGACCGTTACGATTTTCAAGAGATCATCGGTTGACCCTGCGCCGGACGCACGGGTCATTCTCAATCGTTATAAATAATTTTCATAAAGGCAGCTCTGACCCGTTGCACGTGCTACCGATTGTTCAATTGTATATAGGTACAGAAGCGTCTGGCCCAGGGCCGATAACTTTCCTGGTTCTCGAGGACTTCCTAACAAGTTTCCATCCAGTTTGACCGATGTCCAGGCGTCCCGACAATCTACGACTCCGTTGACCCGTGGCTCCCACGGGCCGACCCTTACTGACCGACAAGATTTTAACCGGAGCCTCTGGATTTCATTTTATCTTCAAACGTATCTAGAGCTCGAACACGAATTCGTTTGCTCGATCAAGATCGTTTACTTGTTACATGTAATCTGCTTAATGATACGGAAAATGAAGTTCAGCTTTGGACTCCCGTCTGGATCCCTTGCATTTAATTATTTCTATAGCATATTTAACGACAGGTTAGTGGAGGTCCATGAAATTAATTAATTAATCCAAAAAGGAGCACAGCATCTCTGTATGACGTCAAAACCGTATTTCTCTAGTTTTGATATTCCTGATGAATGAGTTTGGAGAATTTTACGAAATTGTGGTTATGAGCTGTTTGGCGGAGGGTAGGCCAGGGACGGGGCAGTGGGTAGGGCTGTAAATTTAGAATTTTCATCGCATCCCATAATTACCTTCTCGACGATCCCGTCAATGTTCCCAGAGGTATAAGTTACGGTAGCTTTTAGCCGTATTATTTGCATAGGTTCACCGGCCGAAAAGTAAGTCGGGTATTTACGAACTAAAAGGATTGAATTTGACATGCAACGATTCCGGAAACTAGTTCAACGAGGCTTGTAGTAGTCCGCCTCCCTTATCCCGGAAGTTGCAAAACCCGGAAAGGCTTGTAGTGTCCCGTGCACGGATACTGGTTTAAACGACGAGACAATACGCATTACGAGGGTTAAACTTGTCCACAATAAGCACATGTCAGTCTGTCTATGAGAACTTTGACCTGAATTTTGATAAAAATTAACATATACGTATTTTACCGTGACCTTTTTTATCGCTGTCCCCTTTCTCAGCTCCCGAATCATGTTCTCTTGATCTTTTAATCAGAGTTGGAAGTTTCCAGCTTTTCTTTGAATTCATCTCTCTTGAATCTTCAAAAAAAAAAAAAAAAGAACCTTGGGTAAAAACTTCATTTTTCCTGCATTTTACGCTTAGATTTACATACGTATAGGAGAAGCTTAGTTCCCCGTAAACGCCTGGCATGTAACCTTTTTAAAGCTACCCCACTCCGAGGAACCCTCGCAGCATCCGAAACCGTAGCGAGGGCTCGATTTTACTTGGGTCAGGGCAAACGAGGATATTTGGTCAAGTTTTTAGGGTTGTACCTGCAAAACGATATTATAATGGGCCGAAGGAGCGTGCGTGCCCGAAGGACCTGCTGGATGGGGACCAGTTCGGTCCACCGGAAAACCGAACATCAGGGTCATGGGTCACTGCGCGAGTCAATAGACCTGCACTAGTCTCTACTTTCTCCATATCCTCAGCATCCTCAGCATCCTCAGCATCCTGTACATCATTCGACCTCAGCCCACGTGGCATCCTCTGACAATCAATACGTCGAAGGATCAATTTCTTAGATGAGGTCACAATGACCTTCCTCGAGATCTGCCCATCTCACGTGGTCGGATCTCGCAATCTCGAAGTCACGTGGTCGAAAATCTCTATTCAGTTCTCCGGAGCTTGTTTTCATTTTTGAACTGAAAACGCCTCCGAGAAGTAAACCGATCGGAGAGGGAGCCATGTGTCTCCCGGGACTTTACGAGTCGACAGAGTATACAAAGGGGTTAGAGGTCACGTCGAGAGTCTCTGTGAGGTTTAGTGAATCCTTTGGAATTTTCAGGTTTTCGCTCGACTTTTGTATCCTTCCCTTCTGCCGCCCTTGCATCCCTGCTCCCTTGCTTGACTGTATCCTGGTGATCTCTTGCCAGGTAAAGATGAGCCTCACGAGATCGTCCCGAAGCGTTTTGGAAGCTTCGCGTAGCCTCGTCCTCTTGTTAGCTCCTGTATCTAGGACAATGGGCCCCCTGCCGGCGACACCCAACCCCATCCTTGTATTCGTTTTGTGGGCCAGGATCTCCAAGCCGGAAGAAATATGCCCCTAACCGTTTCCCATTATAATCTGCGCGGATCAAGGGGTGAACTTATTTGAACGGGGATCGCGAGACTGGGCTATACCTATGTAGCTGCATGTATCACCACCACCACCACCACCACCATCATCATCGACGCCATCTCCTGGAGCCACGCTCGAATACCGACGAATGCGACTGCACGATGAGATTCGAGTATGTGTACTTTCCTAGTAGCGATGGGGTGACGGAGCTTAGGGGATGCTGTGGGAACATTCTCACAGTGAGAGACCAGATCACCTGTATCCACTAAAACATCCCTTATGAGGGGTGAACTCCGTCTTACCCCCCATCCCCACCGCTGTGATCGGTGTCATCCAAATCCTCGATACTCTTCACTGCCAAGATAGCTCTCCTGCTTGTCCGATGCGACCGGCTTTATGCTTGATTATATTAATTTTTATATTTATTTTAATATTTACAAAAAATCATGGCGTTACTAAATTAATCTTTCTTTTGGCGGATTCCGTGATAAAAAATTCGACTGATTTAAGAATTTCTCACGTAACACTGTTTCAGATTGTGTATATGAATCTGTGAGATTTGACGTTCTAACGAAAATGATCTATCGGGTAAAGTACCTTAACGCAGTTCCCGTTCGTTTACTCACAGACTGGGAGTCACCCCTTCGACGTCTTGGACTCCCCTTTTAATTTTAATTTCCTAGCGAAATCCCCCTTTTGTAGAGAGAACCCCGGCTCCGGTTTTCCACGCACATCATCCCTTTTACATTTTAATTTCTCCCCTTTTACGGCGGCTTTTCAAAAGTCCGCTCACCGGCAGCGAGGTGGCATCCCTTTAACATTATAATTCTTTCTCCCCTTTTTCCCGTTCCCGTTCCCGTCATCAGCCCGTCGCGTTACCGTTCCCTCTCCCTCGGCCCCTCTCATTCCGTGAGGACCGATTTATAGGTTGCCAGCCGAATTCTAAGGAAACGTCGTTATGCTACGATCACGGGGAATCAATGCAAAACCGTTGCTCGAATGCGACACGGGAAATTCAAAATGTCAACTATTCATCTCAGTCTTCCCACCTTTTTTGGATTATCAAATCAAACGTCTAAACTCCGACCAATCGAAAGCCAAAAATAGGTGGTGCATGCCTTTGAGACTTTTGAAAAAAGTTGATTTAAAAAATACAAATGTCAACCCATTGCAGTTTCGATAAAGATATTTTACTCCAGTAGCATTCCTACGGGATTCTCGAAATAACATTAACAATTTCAAAGAATCCAATGGATCCTTTGGTCAGTCCAAAAAGGACGCCAATCTCGACACTTCGGAATTCTGCAAAAAATATAGTGAAATCAATTTGCACTCAGGCCTCATTTAAACCAGGTGAAACGTCCCGAAGGAATAAAAGCAAACATCCAGACGGTACTGGAAGACCATTTGCTACGATCCCGGACCCCAACCCCACAGGACTATGTGTATCTAATACGAGAAACAGGGAAGTTTTTGATTAATGTTTCGCTTGATGGACGCTACTCAGCTACTCGACACATCAACCCTACGAGGTCGATCAGACAGTTGAAAAAGTTGATTTTTGACACGCGGTCAACCACGTATTTAAATACAGGACATGCAATTACTTTGACCAGGTGAAAAGTGACCGTAGACACGTACAAGTGTTTATGCGTCCATAACCGAAAAAGTAGTGAAGGTCAGTAAGGGTCCCGAGGGACCTCACTATAATTTGTCAGTGACCACGCATCTCTGAGCTTGCTAGTAAAGTCACGTGATGAGCATATCAATTATACGGGGTTACAGCGAACCTTGACAATCTTCATAGAATTCACGATAATTCGGGGATCGATCGAGTTCAGTTGAACTATTTGAATCAAACTGGAATACGAATCCCATTAATCGGTGCCCTCTTCTCCGGAACGAAACTCCTGAATGGTTCCACGGCGGACAACTTCCGGAAAGACAAAAAATGCCCGACCTAATAGACCAGGTCCCATCCGTGTGATCCCTTAGGCTCTACCACCCACTGGCTACCATCCCCTCTTCCGGTGCTCCTATCGCTACTACTACTGGTCCTCCTCTTGTCAGTATCGTCACACACAGCATCCATCTATGGAAGAGTGGCAACAGTAGTGGCATCAGCATCCGTGATGCTGGAAAGATGGACCTTCCTCCGGGTGGATCCAAACCGACCGGCAACTGACCACACTCAACGGACAAACAAAAAGGCGTTGAAGGTTCTGGCGCGTGTCCCACTCGCGACTCCACGGATTAAGACGAGACGCGACAAATGCCTCTTGGATCTCTTACACATTTCATCTTCTTGTTTTATCCCCCTACTCGGGCCGTTCGACCAGCTCCCCTGGTCCCGCCTCTAATCTCCTCTCATCTCCCTTGGAACTTTGCTTTCGTCTCTCTCTCTCTCTCTCTCTCTTTCTCTCTCTCTCTTTCTTTCTCTCTCTCTCTCTTTTCCTAGTGGTCAAGTTCAGTTGAGTCAAGACGACTGACCAGTGGTCACTGGGCTTTCTCTCTCTCTCTTTCTTTCTCTCTCTCCCCTGGTCCCGCCTCTAATCTCCTCTCATCTCCCTTGGAACTTTGCTTTCGTCTCTCTCTCTCTCTCTCTCTCTTTCTCTCTCTCTCTTTCTTTCTCTCTCTCTCTCTTTTCCTAGTGGTCAAGTTCAGTTGAGTCAAGACGACTGACCAGTGGTCACTGGGAGAAAAATAAAAAAAGAAACCGGTTACCCCCTGCCGGGAATAACAAGAGAAGAAAGTGGAGATGAGACACGCGTCTTACCACTCGATCCAGTCCGGATGAAGGAATTTTAATGTTCCATTAACCCCTTAGTTACACCTGCACGTACATAACTGACCGTACTCATTGTAAAACCCGATCCTTTGGCTAATTTGCCAATCGATTGATTCTGATATAGGTTTTTATTTTTGATATTATTTTTTTTTCACATGGACCTTTTTCTACAAATGACAATCGAATTAGCATATCCGTTAGGACAGTTGCTTCGTTACTTCTAAAGGCTCCTGGAAACCTTTCTCAACGACGTCGGACGTCGGTCCGTTGCGTCTGTCCGATCGGTAACATATTCTCTAAAGGTGTAACGTATTTCCAGCGTCTGGCATATGCAGGCATTGGGTCTTTGTGGATCGAGGCACAGACGAGCGTAATCAATGGCGTAACGAACGGACGTATTACCTGCAAACAATAAGAATTTCTTCGGCCAGTAGCCTGCGACCTGCTACTGAAATTCGATAGGATTGGGCAACGCCCAGCTGTGACCTATGGTCGTAGGAACACCTTGTTACACGGTAGAAGGGGTAGTTTCAAATTTAATTTCACTTGGTACCAGGACGAAGCAGGACATCACGGGACTCTGTAGTAAAATAAAAAAAAAAACACTTTTAATCAATCAACTAAAAGTTTGTGTGAAATTACAAGTTTTACTTGAATAGAGAAAAAAATCTAAAAATCTTAAGTGGTCCGAAAATTCAACAGATTACAGAAGGACGTTAATGTGCATTCTGTAAATTATAAATATGATTGTTATAAATCGACGTGAAAGAAATTTATAAATGATATAAAAATTATGTAATTAACACAGTTTCTGGTCCGACCTCGGATATTTTCCGTTGGTTCAGGATATCTAGTTTGTTTCTCTATAAGGGTGTAAGGTCCTAACGAAGGACGGATAGCGAAAGCCTTAAAGCGCAGGAACGTGCTTGAGGTCGAGTGGGTATCACTCGGACGTGTAACCCTTGTTCTATCCTCTTGTAAAAATGATGTTGCTGACCTGCGCTCTACGATTAATCAGGATTAGCGAAAGATTCGACCCTTAGCCAGCAGTGTCCACCGCTCCTCCGATGACCATCACTCATGAAGAAAGTTACCCCCAGGAGTCGACGCGCGAGCACCTATAACCCGACAATCATTATATTGTCATTAGGTTTGACGAGCATGTAATTCTACCGGCCAGGGGTCAAGGGTTCAGCCACATAGCCAACTTACCGATTTCTGGTTACCCTCCTGAGGTTGCGCGTTCCTACGATTCCCCGGAACGTGTCCGGATGAACTTTGAACTTGCTGTCCGAAGAAGACAGGACACTTCAATTTATATTACAATTCATATTTAACGACAATTATACCGGTTAGTCTGCAATTTTTTTTCAAAGTACCCTGATTTTTCGGATTTTCGAAATACAAATGTTATAAAATTTATATTTTACTTCCACAGTCAAGGATCTCATGAGAACGCTGTCAGGGGGTTCTCCGTGAGAAGAGCTGAACCCTCAGGGATACGATCCTCGACACGGATTCTCTCAACGGGAATCTGACGTCACGAGGACGTCCATTGGTCCGGTTGGCCGTTGGAAGTTACGAGGATTTCTAAAGGATTAGAGTCGCGGGAAGCTGCGATTTAAGATGCAGGTCATCTCACGCGTCCCCCTTGATGAAAACAAGAGGAGAGCCCAAGGATTGCATTGTCCTCCGGTCGGCGTCGGGACGGCGAAACCTCGGGACCAGGTGGCCAGGATCAGGGCCATTACGCCTAAGGATTAATTCTCATGCAAAAAGTCTGATGGCTAACGGAATGATAGGACTGGCCATCTTCGTGTTTGCGGCCAACCGTTCCACGCCTCTCCCCGTCGCTCCGGCGGTGGCCGCTGCTGCTCACCCTCCGACTTTTATCATCCCCTTTGCCAGAGGCCCTTATTACCCCGTTTCGTTCTTATCCATCCCCTCGTGGCCGTCGAAAGAATCTTTTTTCTTTTCTTTTCTTTTCTTTTCCTCCGCAATACGACGCACAGCGACAGAAGAACTCGGGGAGAGTAATGAGAGATGACTAATTGCAGGCTGTTAAAATAACCTATATAATAGGGGTGCGTGACGAATAGGTACCTATAAGAAGGTCTGGCGGCAGATCGTTTCGTAAACGAACGATGGGAACTTGAGCGAAAAAGGTCTGAGGAGATCTGCCGATAACCAATTCCTTCAGACAGTCCATTTACTCGTTTCGCATTTTTACTTGATGAACATTTCCTACTTTCTCTTCTGACGTTGTTCACGTCGAGGAACGAAGAAGCACGAACGAGACGACAGACGACGTGAGAGGCGAGTCCAGAAATACCTTTAAAGCGACACCTAGCAAAGTCCCTGCCCGATGGAGTCAGCTTGAATTTCGAAGGCACAGAGGTCCAAGGTCCAAGATAACAAGCAACGTCGTGAAAGAGTGAAGGCGGCAGGAAGGCCAGAAAAAATAGGAGAAATCGTTTACGTAATTAATGACAAAAATCGTATCGACCCACAAAGTGTATTCCGAACCGTGAGACCTGGGATAAAATCCCAACTAAAGTGCCGTTCACGAAGTATGGAGAGGTGTCGGGAAAGAAAGTGAAAGATAAACGGAGAGCTGGAAAGTGGAAGAAAATAATGTATAGAAGCCTAAACGAAGATAAAGATAGAGTCTGTTAAGCAGCGTGACGTAATATTCTAATACGAGCACATCGCTTTAAAGCAGCAGCGGCAGCGGCGAGGGCGAGAGTGGATGGCCGGAGGATGGTTGGGGTTGCGCCTGGCAGGGGGAGTTTTGGGGGGTTGCTGATTCTAAGAGGTCCGGCGCTCACATACGTGGGTTGCTCAGCAATGGAAAGGGGACGGCCGAGTGGCGAAGGATGAGGCGGGGGATGGTAGGATTTAAGAGGGAGGATGGTGGTGCTGGTGCTCCTGCTCCCGCTGGTGATGCTGATGGTCCTACTGGAGCCAGTGGTAGTGGTAGCTCTGGTCCAGGGGGCGCCAGTATTGATCTCCTGGCCCACCCCCCAACCCTCGGGTGGTCCGGGTGGGTAAGATGTCAGCGTGCGTACATACAAAGTAGCCTCTGCCTACTAGTACCTACGACCACCTATAGCGGCCGCACCAGCCTTATCAACCGTACGAGCTGTTCTGGCTACCCTTATGCTACATCAGTCAGTAACCAATCATAACCAGCTATCCGCGTCCCCTGAACTCCACGAGCGTCTTCCACTGGCATTATTTTTATGACCACGTGATATCCTTCCGTTCTTGTCCATCTCAGTCATGGTATCTCACTCCCCTCGTCCACTTCAGTCCATTTCATTGCCACAGTCTCAATGCCTCTCGGACCGAGTTTCTCCGTGAGGAAGCAGAAACGAAGGCTGTTCGTTCCGAACCGGGCATTTCTTTCGCTTTGGGGAAACGAGAGAGCGATACGAACGTCACGATATTCGAATTAACCTCGAGCGATTCTGGAAACCCTGAACGTTGAACCCTCCCACGTGCCAGTAGGACATAAATGACGTTTTCCTCTAGGTTGATCTACTAATCCGACATTCGATCGGAACGTGTCCTAATCTTGTCTCTTTTTCTACCTCCCCTTGCTGGTACCGGGCGATAGTACCGTCATGGATATTTTGGTAGGATAATTTTGATATCAATAATTCAAGGTATCCTCGAGTGACCAATTCTTCGAGAAGATTCGCATGAACTTTGTACCCTATTGCCACGGAGTTACCGAACAGTTCAAGAGGTCAAGGGGCCAGCAGGTTAGCAGACCACGTTTTTACTTGGCGAACTCGTGATATTAGCAGAATTTATATTCCGTATAGGAGAGCAGCGTGCTCGCGGTATCATCCTAAGGGTTGCTAAGCAGGGGTACGAGGAGACGATGTAGGGGTTCAACCCGCAGTATCAGTGAGAGGAATGATATCGAGAGAGAGAGAGAGAGAGAGAGGGATAGACGTAAACTTCTTTTATAGCCAAAGAAGGAAGAACCAGGAGAAAATATAAGAAGCGTCCGTATGACTTGACAATTTTTAGGATCAGCGTCGCCAAACCTCCGCGACTTTATACGATTTGCGGTCGTCCTGTTCTTTTATTGTGATCGGGATAAAAACCCACTGATATATCCCACGACGCAGGGTTGTCACGTTATGAGCGCGTGGGTCCGTAAATATTTTCAGACATCGGGATTGATAATAACCCAAGAGATCGTGAATGGGCGATAAGGAAACGAAAAAAAAAAAAAAAAAGAAAAAAAAAAGAGAAGGCAAACAGAATAAAGGGATGAAAATGGACGATGCCAAAAAGCCAAAAGAGAGTGAGAAATCGGGAAAGCCTTTGCACCTTGAAAATGTACGAACGACTCGAAAGAGAATAGGGTGCGAAAGGGCAAGGTGGGTGGCAGGGACCCAGGGGGACATGTTTTGATGATCGTCAGCTTATCGCTCGACCTCCACCGTCGCATCCAAGTGATACGAGCAGTGATTTACACGAGCGCCCTTACACACCTTGTCCTCCGGTTACCAGTATCCTGTCCTATTATACATCCAGAACCCTTCGGCCTCATCCTCCCTTTCCTCCCCTTCGCCTCCCCCCCCGCCCCACCGCCACCCCCTGCTATCTATGTAGATGTCCTGCTCGGAGAAAGGGCACCACCACGCACTGAGAGCACAAATGTGTAATTATCCGAGGCCTCACGCATACTCACGTCCACCCCTATTATCTTAGGCACGGGCACCGGGTTTGCTTATTACACACCTACGAACGACCACGTCCTCAGGGCCGGCTCAACATTATGCGCACACATGCTCCCTTGCCGGCAACGACTGTGCGTGCATTATTATAGTCGCGGCTGGCTGACTGGATGCCGGGATGGCTCGATGGCTGCCTACAGTCGCCTCTACGTAAAGTAAGGAGAGCCTGAGCCAGTAAACGTGGACAGGAGCCACGACCGCAAACTCTCTACGTCACCTGCGCAACCCTTTGCCCCGTACCCTTACGTTACATCCTTTCGCTGTGTCCTCGTTCCGAGTTCAACCCTCCTAACTGTTTGCCCTCCCTTCCTTATCCACGCTGGGAGTCTTCGTTTTTCCTCTCCGATGACCTACGACGAGTAGACCGTACAGCTGGGCAGCGTTTTGAGCGTGTGCGCGATGCGGACAAAGTGGGGGAGAAAGGAAAAGTGTAAGAGGAGGGTCAGGAGGCTGGGATGGGATTGGGGGGGATGATCTTGGCACGGTCAGAACTTCTAATCGGCGACGATTCGCCCGAGCAAAGGAACGAGACCCCAAGCAGCCTAACGATCAATTATATTATGCGCGGCAACGAAGAGGAACGACGGAGATAATGAATTTTCTCCTGATCTCTTCTCATGGACCCTCTCGGAGGCTTACTTCAGAATCTTCCAGGGAACCTGCTGAGGAATCTCTTTCACACGTGTCTCCTTCGGGAGAGCACCGAGCTAATAGGAAGGAGA
>NW_014333318.1:615301-625080 GCF_000341935.2 Cephus cinctus
GCGGGGGGGAAGATGCTGAATGAAGAGGAGAAACAACCATGGGAGGGGGGGGGTATGTATACCTTCCTGCCTGAAGGGTGTACCATGTAGTGGGTGGCGAAGGGTGGTGGTGAAGAGAATCTGTCCAGAATCGCGAGAGAGAGAGAGAGAGAGGGAGAGCACGGAACAGCCCTCACACACACGGACACACCCTTACAGCCCTAAGCTCGAGCTGCGGCACTGAAGCAATTTACATGGCAGCATCTCGGCACGAAGGGATGAGACAGCAGCGTAGCATTGTAATTCAAGTAATGTAAGCTTTATGCAAAATACATGTTAGTTAGGAGTGCAGGAGATAGAGGCCAACCCCTTCTACTTTGCTCGCTCCCTCGCACCCCCTTGTGGCTCTCCTCGGCCACCTCCGACTCTACTCCCTTGCTCCTTTAGTCTCTCTCTTTCTCTCTCGTCACGGTATAGCCCTGTTCGCCTGGACATGGCTACACTCTCTCTCGCTCTCTTACGCCCTTCCCATTTCCTCTCTCTCTCTCTCTCTCCCTCTCGCGCCATCTATACGCACGGCCAACCCTTATTCACACAGAGAAAAGTAACAGTAACATTGCTCAGTCTCCATCACTGTAACCTAGGACACGTTCGCAGCTACGTGAAACTACCCTCCCTCGCAGGAACGTTACACGCGCACACCCTTGCAGACTCTGTCTCTCTTGCGGATTCCTCTGGCTCTCCGGCCCTCGAGCCCTGGCCCGTTCCTTCTCTTCTCGCCCTTCGCCTTCTCACCCTTGTGCTTATACGCCCACACCACCCCGTAGACTCCCTTGACCAAGGGTGGACGCGACATTGGCGTAGAGGAGGATTTTAAGAAAGTTTCATGAATATTTTAACGGACCTCAAAGTTGTCTCTTAGCTCCACGGCGAACTGGACGGATCTGTTCCTCCTTCGAACGGTACAGTGTCATACCTTATTCTTTAAAATCCGAATCCTACCCTCGAGATCGGAGATCTTAATATTCTACACTTGTAGTATAGTAACTGTTATTTGCTTCGTTTATTATTAGTCCGATTATTTAGCCAACGGATCATCTTAATGCTTGTTCCGGTTCACTAAAAATTGACTTCCGGAATCTTAGCGTGGATGGATTTTACATGCAAGCCAGACCTCGGGGTGTTGTCGGGTGGGTCCAATATTCAAATGAAAAGCCGAGGAGCCTACGCCAATGTCCGCGAGAGATGGCCGCGAGGGTGTCGGCTGGACGCAGAAGCGAAGGGGTTGCCACGTAGACGATGTCCGTAACATGCGAAAATTCAACGGCGAGCTCCTAAGGTCCCGAGAACGCTGCTGCGGAGAGAGCTGGACTTCGTAAATCACCGGGAAACTCCGAAGCCGGAGTTAGCTCTGTGGTTCGGCTGCCACGTATACAGGATAGCGGAGCGATCCGAGAATCGATCGGCTAACCGGAATCACTCGCTAACCCAAGACTGGACTCTGCTTTCGAGAGCAAGAGAGATTTAGAGTTCAGCGAGTAGAGACCGCACCACCCAAGAGAGAGAGAGAGGGAGAATAAGAATCGGATAGGAGGAGAGACGACCAGAGGAAACGGAAGAGGAATCGAGGATGCTTATTTTCCCTATGGCTGTAAAACCCAACCATCGCATAACAAGAAGCGAGTACTGAAAGTAAATATTTAGGAAAATACGTAAAAAAAAATGTACGAGGCAGAGCAGCACCTTACGAGGATCGATGGATCCTAATGGGCTGTGAGAGAAGATCCTTACGAAAACTCAGCTCCTAGCGTCTCTATTTACTTTTCCGAACCGGAGGTTAAGTATGCACGCTTCAAGAGTGGACTTCCTAGTGGGTAGGTCGCTTCCGGGATATTTTGACTGCTCGTGTTTCTTCCCGAAGAGGAAACTGGAGATCTGGAACGGGAGCGAGTAAGAGAAGCCCACATTGCGGAGAATGAGAATTTGGTCCGGATCGAGTGGTGCGATGAGCTCTGGCTCAGGAGGCCACTAGGCGTAACATACAACGTTAATTATCCCAGCCTCCTGGCCCCCATATCTGGAACTATAAGATCCCGCATCTAATTTGCATGCCGGTTAAGCCAAGCCAGCCGTAGGAGAGAGCCACGGCTGGCTAAGATCTTGGGAAGGACTGTCGCCATGGGGGATGGTCTCCACACTAGCTCCATGCGCACCCTTGCGACCCCCATGACTCGAGTAGCCAAGAGAGGCTGGAGAGATGAGCTACGGGCAGTTCTGACCCCCCACGCCTAGAAATTATCCCTTATCTTCGCGAAGCAAGGCCGGCACCATACTGAATCCTAATGCCCAATCTCAAGATAAACGCTCCCAGGATATTAGAGCCGAGCCATTCCAGTATACATATGGGAAAACCAGGTCATTTTCGCGAACCACCCTTAACCGTCGAAATTATCCACTATACACTCAAACCCGTGAATCTTCTTGGTTCAGGACCTCTCTCGACCAGGGACTCTTCTTGCGTTTCTCTCGACCGATCAAGAGTGAGACCAGACCCGAGTCTCTCGACCAGGCCCAGCCCGAAATTCAGAAACCGGTGGGAGTTTAGCAGTCGTTTGCGAATCGCAAATCAATTGAGACCTCGTGAAGATCCGAGCGTGCCCTGCGGAGAGATGCTGAGGTCCTGGTGGCCCCAGCGATTCGCGGATATTTCCCAGCGTAGAGATTAAACCGCACGTACGTACGTCTGCGGCCCAGGCGTACACCGTCACACGCTCACGTACGCACGTAGAATGTAATTAAGATAAATTAGCGTAAGGGGGAATTGGGCTAAAGCTTCAGGGTGGCGATGGTGGTGCCACTGGTGGTAGGTAGTGGCGCCAGCAGATTCAGGGAGGATGAAAGAGGGAGAGAGAGAAAGTTCCTACAAGGGATGAGAATGACGCTGACTGGGCCAGTGGAGGCTGCCAAAGTACCGGGATGGCTGGCTGGTACAGTGGCTGCCAAGGGGTGGGGGCGGCTGAAGGGGGGACTGGAAGGCGCTCCAGAGGGAGACCACGAGGATGAGGTGGTTCCCGGCAGCGGTGGGCGCGCAAGTAAGCTCAGGACGTTAGCAAACGCTGGGCCTAATGATGCGTGCCGGACTCGGCGTCTACCGGCGCCGACCGTACACTAACTAACCAAATAATGACCAGGGGATGGCGGTCCAAGTGATGCTGGGTGCCAGTACTGCCGAAACGAGAGAGGGAGAGTTTTAGAGGCGGATAGCCTTAGCGGCCAAGTGAAACGATCAATAACGAATGCGTCGATCTTCTCGGTGCGACGCTCCTAGCCACAGCGACGTCGACGGGCATCTTGACGTATTCGCCAGGAGACGAACCCTCTTGCTCCATCCATCTCTCTTTCTTCCTCCTTCTTGATCATCTCTCTAGGCCGATATCCTCCGCCGAGAATAACCCCCGTCACTTCCTCCAGGGTATCGAGTACCTTCCCGCTCGTTACCAGGGCTCCGGGCGATGTGGCCCTTACGAGCCTAACCCTAGTCCCCGGCACCCCTTCAGGTGTAACCACCTAACTTATTCCGATCCTTCGCTCAGGACCAGAAGGCCAGATCGAACAGCTCTGGCAACCTTGAGGCTTCTCCTTTCTGGAAAATGCCGCAGGGTCATCTCCTTCTGGAGTTTCCGGTAGGATCGCCAAACTCAAGATGACCTATAGTTGTATCCAAAGAAAAGTATCTCAGTTAGTCAGAAAAAAAATGTATAGTCACAAGATCCCCAGCTCGACAGGTATACGTAAAATTAATCCCCCTCTGCCATAAAGGAAAATAAAAAATTTCCGTCTTCCCACAAGAGAAGTTATCTGTGTTATTTCTATACCGTAATTTACGAAATACCAAGGTGTCCATAATGCTTCTACCCTATTCCTGCCAATATATTGGGCTATAAAGAAGGGGAAGGTCGAAAGCGTAAGAGCATAGATATATGCACAGGAAAGGCTGCGTGGATGGCTCGTACGTGCGTAACGGCATTACGTCCTGGTGCGTTGGCTAACGATATCTTATGCGTTCGCCAGGAGGTTTGGATGGCGAAGTGAAACAATGCCTCGGGGAGTCTGCGGCTGATGGACGCTTCCGATAGGCAAGAGCACCCTCCCCTCACCCTCTGGCAGCCCCCTACCACTGCCCATTATATTATTTAATTAATTAAGTTCGCAAGACCCCCCCCACCACCCCCCCACCACTGGATCCTGCGTGATTAATAACATTGTATGGCCAGAGCACTACTCACTCGTCCTGTCTTCCTCGCTCGCACCCCATTCCCTGCCCTTCCATTCTCCTCCCTTTCCATCTGCGTATATAGTATAGTTAGCCACATCAGCTACGTATATCTAGGACCATGCCATATCGAACCCAAAGCCAGGAGCCCGAGTGAGTTTTTGCTTAGGTCCACCACAAACTATATACGGATACTTCCCGATGAAACCTCAGAACCTTTATACATACGTATCGGTACGGAACCCTGAAAGCGCCACCTACAAACCCCATTACGCGAGGCTGTTTCCGTGATTTCAAATTTTTTCTATACCACACCTATAACGATTCTCCGTTCGAGCGCGGCGCGTGAAGAGTTAAGAAGAACTGGGTATGGAATTAATTTCATAGTATAAACGAGCGTCTGGAGTTTTAAAAACTACCGATGCAATCCGGTAATAAAGTTCTGCCGTCGTACCAGAGCCGAACGATATTTTGGTTCATTGAGAAGGGCCAGTTAAGTGCTCGTTAAAAAATAATCTCCCTTTATCTTTGTCCCTTTTGAAAAATCCTGCTGACTCCGATATATCTGGATGCGTGGGAAAATTATGTGTCCTTCGTGCCAGCGTTGCGCGGTGCGAGTTTTCGTATTAAGAATTTTACAGAGTGCCAATTTTGTGCCGGACCTTATTACTTCGGTAGTCATCGGTAATACGTATTAAATAACGATTGTCGATTTTCAACGTTTCAACGTTAATTTCATAATTGACCGCGTGGACACGTCTCTCTTGCACCGTTCGGTAAGTAAATCGTCGACAGCTCCGAGAGTCCAATGGACGGCGCCGTTAAGCACTCATAATTCTTGAAGTGACGTTTACCTAGACACGCGCACTGCGTTAGAGTCCAGACGCACGTTGGCGCCTTTCTACTAACATTCATTAAAGCCGGAAGACAATGCAGAACGTTGACTCAGACGAGGAATCTCAGGGGCGAGAGAGCGAGCGAGAGAGCGAGAGCCAAGCATTGTTTCCCCATGCGACCTCAGCTATGGTATCCTGCGTTTCGTGGGCCTCCAGGCGCCAGCCGGTGAGATTAGATATTGCAAATGGACGTCGGCTATCTCGGGCAGGAACAAGCGACTATGAGGACCCAGTCGCCCAGCGACCAAAGCGACCAAAGCGACCCAGAGTCCTCCTGTCCAAGATTTCATTCGTCGGACGAATCGCTCGCGACAACGATAAGCCGCCGGCTTCGCTCGGCCCAGAGTGAATTTCGCACCATCGCCGACGCCTCCTCGCAATCCCCTCGTATTTCATTTTCGCGAAAGCGATCTTGATCTTCCCTGTTCCTTGGGTATCATCCAGGTTCCCCTGGTCCTCTTTCGCGGCAGATGGAAGGAGACGTCGACACGATGTCAGTAGCTGGCTCAGACCGAGCTTATCTTTCGTGGCAATTAAAGGCCGTGTCGCAGCGCCGACGCGCTCAGCGATTTCTCAGATTTTGTTGTCACCTTCCGGCGAAGGAGATGGGAGATTGGAAAAGGGGATGAAAGAAAGAGGTTAGGAGTCCAGGGTAGGGATGCTTGCGTCGCCTGATGATATATCGTGTTTACGTGATATTTTTGAAAAATTTTCAAAACTCTCCAAAATCAGTCCCGGTCGGCAGAGGAGGTTCTTGAGGACTGGCTGAACTTCCTGACCAGGACGAATGCCAGGATCACGTGGGACATTCGTAGCGCTTTTTTTTCTCCGACTCACCCCGTAACGCTCTGGCTCGGTGTGCCGACCTAGGTCAACCTCAGGGAGCGACAACCGCGCGCACCCCAAAGCCAGAAAAATGCCGAAACATACCCAAACATCGCCCACCCCCACCAAAACCAACCCCGTCAACCCTTGGGAAGCCTCGGGTCATTGACATACGTTTTACAAAGAGGTGCACGTATCTCTCTCTTTTCGAGTCTCCGAAATATCCATAACCCTTTTCTGTATTTTACCAATATCTGTTTTTTTTTTTTTTTATATCACCCTCCTCCATCCCTCTCACTCGATCTTCATACGATTTTCCCGAAATCTTTCATCCTCTCTTTTCGACCGTAGTATTTTATTTTACTCAAAATTTGTCCGTATTACGTGTATAGCACAGTGTCGCAGTAGGGAGAAATTTTGAATGAAATTGTCTAATTTCTAAATTTCGGCCAGACGAACACCTGCGAAAATAGCTCGATCATTCTTCCACATTGTATCTCCCACGGGAGCACGGTAGTCTAGCAGCGCAGATTCCGAATAGCAATGATCATTCTCCATTGGCAAAGCGAGCGATCATACCGATTGGCCCGAGGCAGAAAGGAAAAACGTCATTGCGATAAATCATTTCGAAGACAGGCATTGAGGAGACGCCGAGCAGCGCGTCGGGACGCACCGAGCATTCTCGAATTTTCTCACACTCGCCACGACCAATCACGGCCAGGTATTTCGGCGTCCCCCTGGCGGGACAGCCAATCCGCTCCTCGGCATCCACTCGCAGCCTGGCGTGATTGATGACTTACTCAAAATTGCCGATTGTTAACTTAAACGTTCGCGCTAATAATTATTTACGCGAACGTGCGTCGGACGCCGGTTCGCTTTATCGCTGTTATTTTTTTCAAGGTTAATTTATGCATTTTTCTTATTTTTTTTTTTTTCACTATCACGTCAATCTGCACGTGCAATTGCGTATGACCGGTGAAAATTTTCCCAGGAACACGTGATCGATGGAAATTAATACAAGAATTATACAATTCTCTTGTTCAATACCATTTCGCGTTTTCCATTGTCACGTTATGAATATTTCTACAAAAGGCATTGATTAACATATGTCTCATTATGTTCGTCGTCGAATGGATTTCGGTTCTGATTTAAATAAGCTACGAAATTATTAAGCATCCGATCGACGAGGAACCGTTCGAGCAGTAAAAGAAGCTGCAGCCGTAAATTAATGAAGCTAGTCTCCGAGCCGAATGTCTTATTATTTCGTATATGGATCGGAGTAAAATGAAATGGAAAGTAACAGAAGATAATTACGGAAATACCACCCATTGTGTCACCAGGCAGATGGCTTAATACCGACGTCCACAAATTAATCCGTAAATTACCGCAATAAAGTAATAGCGCGTAACGGTATTACCCGAAGGGCCCTTTTACACGTTAGTCCTCCTACCTGAACTTTCGCACAATGCCTGCCAATATAATTGTTTCCTAGCAAAACCCAGAGGCCCATAATGGAGACAATGCCAAATCTTCTTGCAAGTGAACCGCTCATTCTTACCGAGGTTATTTAAACATAAATTTCAATTGCCCTAGTTTCTAATCCGTTTTCAACCGAACGGCTTTCTTCGCTTTACTTTTGGCCGAACGGTACCGCTGTGATAAATTATTAATTTTACATTGTTAAATTATAATTAATATTTTAACAGCTTCCTTATGGGTATTGCCAATATGATTTTTATTAATTATTACTTTCATACAATTTTCAATTTAGACACTGATACAATTTATTGTTGGTGTCAAAATTTTGAAAATATATACATATATATACATATTGTCCAGTCTAAATTTCCTGTTAGAATTTCGATTATAGTAAATTACTATAATAAGGTTATACGTGTCCGGAAATCAGTAATTTTCTGGTGCCAGTCGGTCTTTAGTAATTCTCGATACCTGATTACACCATAGATTAGAGTCATCTGATTATAGGATAGACACCTGGTATAATACTTGACATTGGCATTCATAATATTATTCTTATATGTATGAGAAATGAAAATTTTATTCCCCTATTGAAAACAATCGCATAATTTTTTCTTCAAAATTATGACTGCTACAATCATTTGTAATAAATCTATATACTGTGTACACTGTACATATATGGTTGTTCAGGTCAGGCGTACCAATCGAAGGTGTAGGTACTCTATTCGATTTTTATAATATAACCAACCTTGGAGCTGAATAGCACTGGTACAATAAGTTACCTGTATGGAATTGGATGGTCCTTTAAATACTATATACGAGATATGCATTTAAAATCTCTATTGGATTTGATGAAAGCAAACAGACGGTTCCGATGGTATAGAAATAGAATCCCAAACCCCTGCCCTATGTTGTGGCTCCTCCCTCGGTTGATAAATACCACATAAACCCCAGTGAACTTAACCCCCTTCGCACGTTTCCACAACCCCGATGCACCGTAGTCGATTATGCATTGGGAATCTGCATGTGAAATGGTAAAACTGCACAAAGGATATCTAAAGTGAAATTGATACCTCATTGTCCTTTGCCCAAAAAGGATTACGTATTTACAAATCAAGGCCCCTTTAACAAATCTCTAAACACACTACTGTCTAATATCGAATAGAATAACAAATATTTATAATAGCAAAAAAAAAATTTTTTCAAATTTTCAAAATTCTTTTTCGAAAATTTATCAAAAAATATATATATACGATCTGATATACATTCGAAATAATCTTAGGTCAACTATCATAAATTTGTAGAAGGGTCATCTGATTGTGAGTATATGGATAACAAGGTCGATATGGATTAGTTAAAAGTTGTGAACGATATGTTTCCCTAAAATCGAAAGACTTATCTCTATTGGTTTAAACGCGACGATAATGCACGCCTGTAGTCTTCCTTTCGTTTCGACGAGACGCGTCGGGATAAATGCAGATAGAAACCTGAAGGAGACTATATCGAGAGAGAGAGAGAGAGACGGAGACAGCACGATAGGTGCACACCAAGAAAGAGAAGGATGAAAAAGTACAAATATAGCATTAAAAAGTAATTAAGAATAATAAACTCAATAGCATAAGATTATCGTTTGGCAAATTTCACATATTTCAACTCGATTGTAGATTTATGTGAAAAGAGGTAAAAAAAAGTCTAAATACAGGACATAGAAAAAAAATTAGACAGACGCCCTAGGGTACTTTACGAGCGAATGCAAGATCGTGCGCCCGTGACGCTCGTTAAAAAAGAATTCTCGAGTATCGAACGACGTATTGGAAATTAATGTGAATACCATCAAACTGGTCGGCGGGTTTCGCCCGCGGGACTGGTATTTCTGTATTTACCAATAGAATCGATGATATTTCTTCGTTTTCGCCGATAAGATCTCCGTTGAGCCCATAGCCGAAAATTATAGGTTTTCGCGGTTTGAATTATTTCATGCTCGACTCTCCCGACGTCCGACAGGGATTCGTCGTCGTGTTGTCTCTTTACGTACATATACGCCAGGAGCAATACCAACCCAAGGACTGTTTCACCACCGACAAAGAGAAGCTGAAATCTCGCAATCGGAAGACTGTGAGATTAAAAAAAAAGTAAAAACTGTATCCATTAATAAATTCGTCTATTAATCGTGTCCTGTTTCTCTTGCGAAGCCACCTTAGGTCTTGCGTGCTGAATTATATTTTTGGGTCGAGTGATGGAAAAATAAAAAATTAACTGGGAGACAGAAAATGGATATTGTTTAAGGTGACGCCTTAAGGGGGCTGACGGGGGGGGGGGGGTTAAGG